>NW_027287589.1:0-47619 GCF_022747635.1 Hetaerina americana
GCCACCGCGCTCCTTGAGGCCCTTGACTGCGTTGTTAACCATCTCGGAAGTGGGCGGGTGCGACGGCTTTGCGCGAGCCTTCTTGGCTGCTCCGCCCTTGCTGGCCTTCTTGGAAGCCGCGGAGGTTCCTGAAGAAGGCAGGGGTTTTACTGCGACGGTGCCCGAAGGCTGGGCTGCCGGTGGTGCGGCTGCCGCTGCTCCAGATGCTGCGTCTGCCATGTTATCGGCTGCTGCGTGATGATAGAAAGAGAAAATTACCAAGACATGGATTTCATACGAAAGTCCACCTTGCTATCGTACCATTTCGGAGCAAAATACGATCTCTTCCTCTCGCCTCCGGTGCGCTTCTCGGATTGTTTGTACTCCACTCCTCCTCCGACTTTCGCGTTTCGGAGAGTGTCGGGGGCGCGTAACGAGGGCGCCTTGCGCCGCGGCGCCCGTCAGGGTTCCACCCTGTCGGCCGTGGCGGCGCCAGGCGTTTGGCGAGCCCAGTTCGTGTGCAGCGGGTCGTCAAAATACGGGTTGTCGTCCTGTCGAAGGCGTACCCGGGAATAAACGTTGCACACGTTTCTACCGGGGTCGATTCCTCGAGATCCGAGGTAACGTACGTTCGAGGCCATCCTTCACCTGGTATTGGACGCGCTCGCGACCCGGTGGGCCGCGCGCCGGCCGCGGAAAGCGGCCCCGAGAAGACGGTCCCTTCGGACGCCTTCCCCCTGACTCGGCGCCTGTCAAACCTTCCTCCTGTTCCTCCCCGGTGCCTGTCCCGTAAGCGGACGTTTATGCATTTTTCGACGACTCGGGGGCGTCGCGACGCACCCACCTCCCGCGCCCGTGGGAAAGGATTATCGAGTCGCAAATGGAGACGGAGTCACCCGTTAAGCGCACGCCTTACGACGCGTCCGCGTGGGCTTCGAAATGGTTGCATGGGGTGGCCGAAGGGGGAAAAAGAAATGAACTGTACGCACGCGAATGGGACGTCAAAGTTCACGTACAACAAAGTCGAGGATGGCGCCGAATTATGCTTTAGCCCCGTGAGCGGGCGGGAAAAACAATGTAGTAGCCGAGGGCGCGCAGTGGCGACCCGGCCGTGACGAGTTTGCTCCGTCTCCAACGGCTTCGGACGTCGGTACCTCGTTGCGGGATGATGAATTTGTAGCAACCGGCATGTCATCGGAAACGAAATGATACTTCATCACGGGAAAACTCTTATTGTCGTTGAAACGGCGCCACATCCACGTTTCCGCGGATGTCTACCCTAGTTTCCTTGCACGTCTTTCGAAGAGGAGAGTCGTCTGCCGTCGACTTGTTATCGCGTACATTTCTTTTATTAACCTTCCTTATCTGTGCGATGCGTTGGATGTGCTTTTCTCCACGGTGCCGTCAAGTTACGGAATACACCCCTACGACCTTAAAAAAAAAAATCCCTCCCACACACACGCTGTATGTCACGTTAAATGACCCTGTGTGATGGGATACCTCGGGGACGTAGTCAACGTGAAAGCGACTCCTTGAAAACCAGGCTCTCGTAAGCGTACGTAATTCGTGTCGGCAATTTCGCTCGGTACACATCCCCCGCCGTACGTCTTATTCACGGAAACGGCGAAAATAGGGCGCATCGCGGGATTGTATGCGCGATCATTACGATGGGAATCGCCATAAGCAAATAGGACAGATGCGTTTAACTCAATAATATCCACATCCCTTTCGTCGTAGTTGCGGAGCTATGACGGCTTGTATTCGTGTCACAATATTTTTCAGTTGCTTCCAACCTAATTTCACATCGTTTCCACTTGTTTCCAATCGACATAATGTGTGTCAAGCATATGGATCTTGTTTTTTACCTCCATGCCGTTGGAATAATATCTTTCATTAGAGCAATGGTCGACTTTTCCTTATAACTTTCGAGGGTCGGGATAGTGATTGACGGATAAGGTAGAGTGAATAGCCCTTACCTGGAAAACATTCCTGTGAATAAATAAAAAAAAACGTGGGAAAAAGCCGTCGGGGCGTGATGCGGCGTTCAATAGTGATGACAGATTATACTATCTGGCGTAGGAAAGACTTGAACACGATTTTTCCTGGGATCGTAATCAGGGATCCAGGCTGGTTTCCAGTGCTTGCGGGGTTGGGGGGACTAGGGGCGGCATTAACAGCCGGAACCGTTCATTCCTCTACGACCTCTCTTTCGTGGAACTCTATCACCGTCGACAGTTCACGGAACATCATTTCTCGGTTCTGTCTCGAAGAAGCCCCTGTGTTAATTCAATTACTCAGTATCTACTTCGTTCTGCATTACTTAATCAATACATGTGGACCCATCAAATATTTCATCCCCGTTCATTGTTGATTCCTTGAGGTTCTTAGCGATGCGGAAGCAACTTTATCGTCACGAGTAATAAAAGAACGATGATTAACAATTTTAAGCTGTCTGGTACCTAGCACATCACCATAAAAGATACGAAATAAGCATTCCAGTGAACAGGAAAACAAATAGTCGTCTTTTCCCCGGCCAATCTGGGATCATTGCAATGTGAAGCGAAAGTCAATCAGGAGTTAAGAGGATTCAATCCACTCACGATGAAGTAGACGACTGAAGGTTGCGTAGGTCTATGTGCACGTTCGTGTGTGTTAGTTTCTAGTGTTCATATGTAAATGACAGTTGTGTCAATGGGGGAACGTTATTCGAAAGTAACACTAGTTGACTCGAATTTAATCATTCTTATTACCAGTAGTTGCATTGCAAAATTTGACATTATCACGGCAGGAGGTAGGTGATGACTGTCATAAATGTTCGCTAATGGAGGACGTTTGTCATCCATTCCGAGATTTTGAAAAAAAAACTGTCTCCGTTTACATATCGCTGCGTACCCGAGATATTTTACTAATTTGGTACTCTGTGTGGATGAATTTATTAACAGATGTCATAAGGGTGATTTCAACTACACAAATTTGACAAAGTTCAATGTTAAGTATTAACGCCTCGCTGTGACTGGTATGACATTACATGATATCCCGGTGATTAAGCATCACCACAACTGCTAAGGTAATTAATCGTCATGGTGTATATCATGAGTCTTAAAATCACACGATCGTTATGAAATTTACACCGCTTCACGGCTCGTCGGCATTTTCTCCCGTCCGTAGTTAAGTTGTATGTTACTAAGTTGCCTAGGCAAGGACGTTATTCCATTCCATTCCCGGCCACTGTTACTAGATGAATCTGATTAAATATCGCTTCACGAATCACTATTGTCCTCAAAGCCGAGCGTCCTTCGGTTAACGCCACTGCGGGAAATCGGTTGTCGAATACGGTGAAGTGACGATCTCGTGTACCTAGTGTCAAAATGCGGCCGGGGTGGATTCTTCAATGGGGCTAATGCGGTAAAGATTTTCACCAAATTTGCAGAAAGTTGAAATGCTAAAAGGACGGACAGGTAGGCACATGCGGCAACCTTTTTCGTCAGAAATGCACTTGTAGGAAGAGTCGCCTTAATGAAAACGTTATGCAATCATCTCATAAATGATTATACCGGCCGCTAATTTTAAAGATTTCTCTTTCACGTCAAACTTCGACCTCTTTTCCCTAGATTTCATTTCCCTAATCCCGCAAAGAAATAAACAACATTAACGTATGTCCTTCCATCCCTTGTGTATCAACGTAATAAAATTAGCGGGTAAGTTGGGACTGGGACCATTTAACTTTTGCCTAGAGAAACATTTTCTGTTCTGTGGCGTGACAAGACAAGTAAAGATTTCTGGAAAGGTTAATTTCGTTCAAAAGAAGGGGAATGAGTCGTGTCCCGCGGAAGGGACCCCGGTTCAAAACTATAACAAGAATCGGTCATTTGGAGGCATGGTGATCAAAGAACTGGTCTACTTGTCACGTCTGTCTCGATGCATTTGTAATCAATTGCTGATAAATCGTTGCAGTATCGCAAAAAAAAAATTGCGGAAAAGGATGAAAAATCACTCAATCGACTTTAAAATACTTGGGGGATTCGTTCAGAGGAGGTTTATCAACATTGTTTCAGCGAGATGGCGATTTTCCAAGAAGGAAACCCGATGCCCATTACATAAATTGTTATTTGTGCGAATGATGCTGATTCCATATGCTGTTAACGACGATGCATTCCGTAGAAATAGTTTCTGGGAATTGATTGATTGGATAGAATTAGCACAATGGAAAATCCACGGAAGCGCTCACTGCCCGCCATTTTGTTTATTGCGACGCCTGCTCGTCACGACTTGGTGAATGTACAAGGAACGCTGTTGCCCAGCTGCGTTCTATGCTTGCGAGGTTTCCACAGAAATTTCTTCCTCGTGCGGAATGCCACGTGGGTCATTGCGACAGCCCTTTTCTGGTTAACGTAGAAACTTGGGGCGAGGACGGGTCGCATTACCTGCCTCCTCGCGTTGAACCCCCGAGGAGTTTTACGACGTAGCGGATGGGACGGGAGGTTAAGCGGAATTAGCCTTCGCGGAAAAACGGCCGCGTGGGAAGGGCATGTGGGGACCTGTCATTTACTGCCCCTGGAAGTGAAGCAGGAGCAACGTGACCACAAGCGTACCAGTTTCGGAGGGAGACGGACGCCGTGAATCCATATTATTTTTGACGGAGGGAGACATGTAAGTCAAGGCTTACGTCTGAGAAACGAGCATAGCAGGTCAGTGGTTTGAAAAGTACTGGGTGAAAGGGAAGTAATCATGGGAATATAATATTTTTTCCTTAATATCTCGACGGTCATTTTCATCAAATGCAGACGCATAGCAGTAGAAAATATATTTGAATAGGAGGTAAGAAATTCGTCCATCTTTTATTGTCATAAGTTTCTCCTTTACATTTACTCTATTTTTTCGTGAACCGCGCGCGTGCACACCAGGTAAGTAGTTGGTGAATCGGAGGAAAGCGTGGGACTCTAATTTCCCAGGTTTTTACGTTTATTTATGTACGTCCTTTGCGGCCGAGTATTGACGATTGCCCATCGCAGTCGGGTATTTGAAAACTGAAGATTATTTCATGGCCCTTAGAAGGGCCGTTAGGATGCATCAAAGCAATCCCGTCGAGGAATTTACTTTGAGCTGGTGTACTTGGTGACGGCCTTGGTCCCCTCGGAGACGGCGTGCTTGGCCAGCTCACCGGGAAGCAAGAGCCTGACGGCGGTCTGCACCTCCCGGCTGGTGATGGTGGAGCGCTTGTTGTAGTGAGCCAGGCGAGAAGCTTCGGCGGCGATTCTCTCGAAAATATCGTTGACGAAGCTGTTCATGATGCTCATGGCCTTGCTGGAGATTCCGGTGTCGGGGTGCACCTGCTTCAGCACTTTGTAGATGTAGATTGCGTAGCTCTCCTTCCTCCTGCGCTTCTTCTTCTTGTCTCCCTTGGAGATGTTCTTCTGGGCCTTGCCCGCTTTCTTCGCAGCCTTTCCGCTCGTCTTGGGTGGCATGGTGATCACGTTCGGCGAACGGGGTCGATTTCAGTATTTTCGCCGAACATCAGTCGCCTGCTTATGTACCCCTGGTCCGTTCCGTGAGCCGAATCTCCTCGACGACCAATCACGTAAAAGCATGATGTGGCGTCGCTAGGACGGCGGCAGCCTATATAAATGCGCCCAGGAGTCTGACAGCGATTAGACAGCACTACCAGATAAAGAAGCATTCAGCCATGTCCGGACGAGGAAAGGGAGGAAAAGTGAAGGGGAAGTCCAAGTCCCGCTCCAGCAGGGCCGGTCTTCAGTTTCCGGTCGGTCGTATCCACCGTCTGCTCCGCAAGGGGAACTATGCCGAGCGTGTTGGTGCCGGTGCCCCAGTCTACTTGGCCGCCGTCATGGAGTACCTGGCCGCGGAAGTCCTCGAGTTGGCCGGTAACGCTGCCAGGGACAACAAGAAGACGAGAATCATCCCTCGTCACTTGCAGTTGGCCATCCGCAACGACGAGGAGTTGAATAAGCTCCTGTCGGGCGTTACCATCGCTCAGGGAGGTGTCCTTCCGAACATCCAGGCGGTGCTCCTGCCCAAGAAGACTGAGAAGAAGGCATAAGCATCACGCTGTGCGCATAAAAGGTCCTTTTCAGGACCAGAACATACTAGAGAGATGTACGCGATAAATGTCATGTGAAAAAAATAATAATAACAATAAACGTAATAAGCATAGCGAATGAAACGTGGAGCTATAATTGGGCTAAGGTAAACGATGGGAAATAAAGCGTATAAAAAGTGAAAGCGTTTGTGCTGAAATGCAACGAAGAATGATTGAAGGTGACACTGCTTCGTTTACAATGTATTTCATAGTCTGTCATAAAATTTCACCTGCAATCTGCCGCTTAACTACGTTATTTCTTGTTAACATGTATGGTTGCAACGGCGCGATACACATTGTCGCCAGTCCGTTGCCACGTGCTTATTCATGTACGGTTGCAACGGCGCGATATACATTGTCGCCAGTCCGTTGCCACGTGCTTATTCCGATTCGCTGACAATGTCTTTAACGTCGGTAAAGGCTCATACAATTTCAACTCTATTATCACCGCCATTTTTCCTGTGCGCTCGAACAGGTCTTACTTTACTATTTATCGCCGTCACATACGCTATAGCGAATAATTTTTCGTTCCGTTATGGCAAAGGATTAGCTCCATCTCTGAACATTGTATTGGTCCTTAGAAGGACCTTTTTTATCGACGTACGCCGGGTGTCGGATGGCGATCCCGTCGCGTCGTGTCTAACCGCCAAACCCGTAGAGAGTGCGGCCCTGTCTCTTGAGTGCGTACACGACGTCCATGGCTGTGACGGTCTTCCTCTTGGCGTGTTCGGTGTAGGTGACGGCGTCACGAATAACGTTCTCAAGGAACACCTTGAGCACACCGCGCGTCTCCTCGTAGATGAGTCCGGAGATACGCTTCACTCCACCTCGGCGGGCGAGACGGCGGATGGCCGGCTTGGTGATGCCCTGGATGTTATCGCGGAGAACTTTGCGATGACGTTTGGCTCCTCCCTTTCCCAGGCCTTTTCCTCCCTTGCCGCGTCCAGTCATCTCTGTAGTCTGCTCGTAGTAAGGGCTGCTGTCTGATGACCTGAAATGCACCTTCGCCGGTATTTATAAACGTCGCCGCCGCGGCGATGACGTACCCGACCTCTCCACCAATCAGCGTCGCCCGTACTATCTGGCGCCATTCTCGGAAGTGCTTAAAAGACGGCGTTGACCCGGCTTTTTACAGATCGCAGAAATGGCACGTACGAAGCAGACAGCCCGCAAGTCCACCGGAGGAAAGGCCCCGAGGAAGCAGCTGGCCACCAAGGCCGCTCGCAAGAGCGCGCCGGCGACGGGAGGCGTCAAGAAGCCCCACAGGTACCGCCCCGGTACCGTGGCCCTTCGTGAGATCAGGAGATACCAGAAGAGCACGGAGCTCCTCATCCGCAAGCTGCCCTTCCAGCGCCTGGTGCGTGAGATCGCCCAGGACTTCAAGACCGATCTTCGGTTCCAGAGCTCCGCCGTCATGGCTCTCCAGGAGGCCAGCGAGGCTTACCTAGTGGGTCTCTTTGAGGACACCAACCTCTGCGCCATCCACGCTAAGCGTGTGACCATCATGCCCAAGGACATCCAGCTGGCCCGCCGTATCCGCGGAGAGCGAGCTTAGAAAGCTACTTTCGGCCGAAAAACAAAGGTCCTTTTCAGGACCAGTACATACTTAAAAGTTTGAATTTAGCACGATCGCACAATAATTAACGACGATGTAAATCCATTGGAATGATGGACGACATGAAATTTCCTTTGCGCATGGCAAGTGCGTTTGCACGGCTACGCATGAAATGAGATGAAATAAAAGTTCGTGCGATGCTTACCTGACGCGCTTAACGAAAAGAAAACAATACTCCGTGACGTGTTGTTCATTTTACACGTTCTATGAATGTTATTCTTAATTTTTTTTTTCGTCCGTCCATGTCGCATCATCAATTTTAAATAGGACCGTTGTTTTTGCATGGCATTAATCATGATAAATGTTAACTTTGGGCGTGCTCAGTGGCGTGGGCATTGAGTGGCAAGCATCTTTGGAAGACATGATGGTCCTAAAAAGGACCGAGATTGGACGCTGTCTGCTGTCCTAGGTGCGCCGGTGGCGAAGCAGTGATGGTTCACTTCTTTTTCTGGGCGGCGGAAGGTTTCTTGGCGGCGGGCTTGGCCTTGGTGGGCGTCTTCTTGGGCTTGGGGGTCTTGGGTTTGGTGGCCGCCTTTTTCGCCTTCGACGGGGACTTTGCCGCCTTGGCGGCGGGTTTCCCAGCCGCCGGCTTCTTCTTTGGCTTGTCCGCCGCCTTCTTCGCCTTCTTGGCTGGTGGCGCGGACTTGCTTCGCTCCTTGGGCGCGGACCTCTTGGTGCCACTGGACGCCTTCTCGGAGGACTTCTTGGCTCCGACCGCTTTCGGTTTCTTTACTCCCGTCTTCTTGACGACCTTTTTCGCCTTGGTCGTCCCGCTGGCTGCCGCGGGTGCGGCCTTCTTGCTGTGGCTCAGCTTGAAGGAACCTGAGGCGCCCTTTCCCTTGGTCTGGACGAGAGTTCCGGCGGTGACGGCCGCCTTGAGGTACTTCTTGATGAAAGGCGAGAGCCTCTCGGCGTCCACTTTGTAGCTGGCTGCGATGTACTTCTTGATGGCTTGAAGGGAAGAGCCACCGCGCTCCTTGAGGCCCTTGACTGCGTTGTTAACCATCTCGGAAGTGGGCGGGTGCGACGGCTTTGCGCGAGCCTTCTTGGCTGCTCCGCCCTTGCTGGCCTTCTTGGAAGCCGCGGAGGTTCCTGAAGAAGGCAGGGGTTTTACTGCGACGGTGCCCGAAGGCTGGGCTGCCGGTGGTGCGGCTGCCGCTGCTCCAGATGCTGCGTCTGCCATGTTATCGGCTGCTGCGTGATGATAGAAAGAGAAAATTACCAAGACATGGATTTCATACGAAAGTCCACCTTGCTATCGTACCATTTCGGAGCAAAATACGATCTCTTCCTCTCGCCTCCGGTGCGCTTCTCGGATTGTTTGTACTCCACTCCTCCTCCGACTTTCGCGTTTCGGAGAGTGTCGGGGGCGCGTAACGAGGGCGCCTTGCGCCGCGGCGCCCGTCAGGGTTCCACCCTGTCGGCCGTGGCGGCGCCAGGCGTTTGGCGAGCCCAGTTCGTGTGCAGCGGGTCGTCAAAATACGGGTTGTCGTCCTGTCGAAGGCGTACCCGGGAATAAACGTTGCACACGTTTCTACCGGGGTCGATTCCTCGAGATCCGAGGTAACGTACGTTCGAGGCCATCCTTCACCTGGTATTGGACGCGCTCGCGACCCGGTGGGCCGCGCGCCGGCCGCGGAAAGCGGCCCCGAGAAGACGGTCCCTTCGGACGCCTTCCCCCTGACTCGGCGCCTGTCAAACCTTCCTCCTGTTCCTCCCCGGTGCCTGTCCCGTAAGCGGACGTTTATGCATTTTTCGACGACTCGGGGGCGTCGCGACGCACCCACCTCCCGCGCCCGTGGGAAAGGATTATCGAGTCGCAAATGGAGACGGAGTCACCCGTTAAGCGCACGCCTTACGACGCGTCCGCGTGGGCTTCGAAATGGTTGCATGGGGTGGCCGAAGGGGAAAAAGAAATGAACTGTACGCACGCGAATGGGACGTCAAAGTTCACGTACAACAAAGTCGAGGATGGCGCCGAATTATGCTTTAGCCCCGTGAGCGGGCGGGAAAAACAATGTAGTAGCCGAGGGCGCGCAGTGGCGACCCGGCCGTGACGAGTTTGCTCCGTCTCCAACGGCTTCGGACGTCGGTACCTCGTTGCGGGATGATGAATTTGTAGCAACCGGCATGTCATCGGAAACGAAATGATACTTCATCACGGGAAAACTCTTATTGTCGTTGAAACGGCGCCACATCCACGTTTCCGCGGATGTCTACCCTAGTTTCCTTGCACGTCTTTCGAAGAGGAGAGTCGTCTGCCGTCGACTTGTTATCGCGTACATTTCTTTTATTAACCTTCCTTATCTGTGCGATGCGTTGGATGTGCTTTTCTCCACGGTGCCGTCAAGTTACGGAATACACCCCTACGACCTTAAAAAAAAAAATCCCTCCCACACACACGCTGTATGTCACGTTAAATGACCCTGTGTGATGGGATACCTCGGGGACGTAGTCAACGTGAAAGCGACTCCTTGAAAACCAGGCTCTCGTAAGCGTACGTAATTCGTGTCGGCAATTTCGCTCGGTACACATCCCCCGCCGTACGTCTTATTCACGGAAACGGCGAAAATAGGGCGCATCGCGGGATTGTATGCGCGATCATTACGATGGGAATCGCCATAAGCAAATAGGACAGATGCGTTTAACTCAATAATATCCACATCCCTTTCGTCGTAGTTGCGGAGCTATGACGGCTTGTATTCGTGTCACAATATTTTTCAGTTGCTTCCAACCTAATTTCACATCGTTTCCACTTGTTTCCAATCGACATAATGTGTGTCAAGCATATGGATCTTGTTTTTTACCTCCATGCCGTTGGAATAATATCTTTCATTAGAGCAATGGTCGACTTTTCCTTATAACTTTCGAGGGTCGGGATAGTGATTGACGGATAAGGTAGAGTGAATAGCCCTTACCTGGAAAACATTCCTGTGAATAAATAAAAAAAACGTGGGAAAAAGCCGTCGGGGCGTGATGCGGCGTTCAATAGTGATGACAGATTATACTATCTGGCGTAGGAAAGACTTGAACACGATTTTTCCTGGGATCGTAATCAGGGATCCAGGCTGGTTTCCAGTGCTTGCGGGGTTGGGGGGACTAGGGGCGGCATTAACAGCCGGAACCGTTCATTCCTCTACGACCTCTCTTTCGTGGAACTCTATCACCGTCGACAGTTCACGGAACATCATTTCTCGGTTCTGTCTCGAAGAAGCCCCTGTGTTAATTCAATTACTCAGTATCTACTTCGTTCTGCATTACTTAATCAATACATGTGGACCCATCAAATATTTCATCCCCGTTCATTGTTGATTCCTTGAGGTTCTTAGCGATGCGGAAGCAACTTTATCGTCACGAGTAATAAAAGAACGATGATTAACAATTTTAAGCTGTCTGGTACCTAGCACATCACCATAAAAGATACGAAATAAGCATTCCAGTGAACAGGAAAACAAATAGTCGTCTTTTCCCCGGCCAATCTGGGATCATTGCAATGTGAAGCGAAAGTCAATCAGGAGTTAAGAGGATTCAATCCACTCACGATGAAGTAGACGACTGAAGGTTGCGTAGGTCTATGTGCACGTTCGTGTGTGTTAGTTTCTAGTGTTCATATGTAAATGACAGTTGTGTCAATGGGGGAACGTTATTCGAAAGTAACACTAGTTGACTCGAATTTAATCATTCTTATTACCAGTAGTTGCATTGCAAAATTTGACATTATCACGGCAGGAGGTAGGTGATGACTGTCATAAATGTTCGCTAATGGAGGACGTTTGTCATCCATTCCGAGATTTTGAAAAAAAAACTGTCTCCGTTTACATATCGCTGCGTACCCGAGATATTTTACTAATTTGGTACTCTGTGTGGATGAATTTATTAACAGATGTCATAAGGGTGATTTCAACTACACAAATTTGACAAAGTTCAATGTTAAGTATTAACGCCTCGCTGTGACTGGTATGACATTACATGATATCCCGGTGATTAAGCATCACCACAACTGCTAAGGTAATTAATCGTCATGGTGTATATCATGAGTCTTAAAATCACACGATCGTTATGAAATTTACACCGCTTCACGGCTCGTCGGCATTTTCTCCCGTCCGTAGTTAAGTTGTATGTTACTAAGTTGCCTAGGCAAGGACGTTATTCCATTCCATTCCCGGCCACTGTTACTAGATGAATCTGATTAAATATCGCTTCACGAATCACTATTGTCCTCAAAGCCGAGCGTCCTTCGGTTAACGCCACTGCGGGAAATCGGTTGTCGAATACGGTGAAGTGACGATCTCGTGTACCTAGTGTCAAAATGCGGCCGGGGTGGATTCTTCAATGGGGCTAATGCGGTAAAGATTTTCACCAAATTTGCAGAAAGTTGAAATGCTAAAAGGACGGACAGGTAGGCACATGCGGCAACCTTTTTCGTCAGAAATGCACTTGTAGGAAGAGTCGCCTTAATGAAAACGTTATGCAATCATCTCATAAATGATTATACCGGCCGCTAATTTTAAAGATTTCTCTTTCACGTCAAACTTCGACCTCTTTTCCCTAGATTTCATTTCCCTAATCCCGCAAAGAAATAAACAACATTAACGTATGTCCTTCCATCCCTTGTGTATCAACGTAATAAAATTAGCGGGTAAGTTGGGACTGGGACCATTTAACTTTTGCCTAGAGAAACATTTTCTGTTCTGTGGCGTGACAAGACAAGTAAAGATTTCTGGAAAGGTTAATTTCGTTCAAAAGAAGGGGAATGAGTCGTGTCCCGCGGAAGGGACCCCGGTTCAAAACTATAACAAGAATCGGTCATTTGGAGGCATGGTGATCAAAGAACTGGTCTACTTGTCACGTCTGTCTCGATGCATTTGTAATCAATTGCTGATAAATCGTTGCAGTATCGCAAAAAAAAAATTGCGGAAAAGGATGAAAAATCACTCAATCGACTTTAAAATACTTGGGGGATTCGTTCAGAGGAGGTTTATCAACATTGTTTCAGCGAGATGGCGATTTTCCAAGAAGGAAACCCGATGCCCATTACATAAATTGTTATTTGTGCGAATGATGCTGATTCCATATGCTGTTAACGACGATGCATTCCGTAGAAATAGTTTCTGGGAATTGATTGATTGGATAGAATTAGCACAATGGAAAATCCACGGAAGCGCTCACTGCCCGCCATTTTGTTTATTGCGACGCCTGCTCGTCACGACTTGGTGAATGTACAAGGAACGCTGTTGCCCAGCTGCGTTCTATGCTTGCGAGGTTTCCACAGAAATTTCTTCCTCGTGCGGAATGCCACGTGGGTCATTGCGACAGCCCTTTTCTGGTTAACGTAGAAACTTGGGGCGAGGACGGGTCGCATTACCTGCCTCCTCGCGTTGAACCCCCGAGGAGTTTTACGACGTAGCGGATGGGACGGGAGGTTAAGCGGAATTAGCCTTCGCGGAAAAACGGCCGCGTGGGAAGGGCATGTGGGGACCTGTCATTTACTGCCCCTGGAAGTGAAGCAGGAGCAACGTGACCACAAGCGTACCAGTTTCGGAGGGAGACGGACGCCGTGAATCCATATTATTTTTGACGGAGGGAGACATGTAAGTCAAGGCTTACGTCTGAGAAACGAGCATAGCAGGTCAGTGGTTTGAAAAGTACTGGGTGAAAGGGAAGTAATCATGGGAATATAATATTTTTTCCTTAATATCTCGACGGTCATTTTCATCAAATGCAGACGCATAGCAGTAGAAAATATATTTGAATAGGAGGTAAGAAATTCGTCCATCTTTTATTGTCATAAGTTTCTCCTTTACATTTACTCTATTTTTTCGTGAACCGCGCGCGTGCACACCAGGTAAGTAGTTGGTGAATCGGAGGAAAGCGTGGGACTCTAATTTCCCAGGTTTTTACGTTTATTTATGTACGTCCTTTGCGGCCGAGTATTGACGATTGCCCATCGCAGTCGGGTATTTGAAAACTGAAGATTATTTCATGGCCCTTAGAAGGGCCGTTAGGATGCATCAAAGCAATCCCGTCGAGGAATTTACTTTGAGCTGGTGTACTTGGTGACGGCCTTGGTCCCCTCGGAGACGGCGTGCTTGGCCAGCTCACCGGGAAGCAAGAGCCTGACGGCGGTCTGCACCTCCCGGCTGGTGATGGTGGAGCGCTTGTTGTAGTGAGCCAGGCGAGAAGCTTCGGCGGCGATTCTCTCGAAAATATCGTTGACGAAGCTGTTCATGATGCTCATGGCCTTGCTGGAGATTCCGGTGTCGGGGTGCACCTGCTTCAGCACTTTGTAGATGTAGATTGCGTAGCTCTCCTTCCTCCTGCGCTTCTTCTTCTTGTCTCCCTTGGAGATGTTCTTCTGGGCCTTGCCCGCTTTCTTCGCAGCCTTTCCGCTCGTCTTGGGTGGCATGGTGATCACGTTCGGCGAACGGGGTCGATTTCAGTATTTTCGCCGAACATCAGTCGCCTGCTTATGTACCCCTGGTCCGTTCCGTGAGCCGAATCTCCTCGACGACCAATCACGTAAAAGCATGATGTGGCGTCGCTAGGACGGCGGCAGCCTATATAAATGCGCCCAGGAGTCTGACAGCGATTAGACAGCACTACCAGATAAAGAAGCATTCAGCCATGTCCGGACGAGGAAAGGGAGGAAAAGTGAAGGGGAAGTCCAAGTCCCGCTCCAGCAGGGCCGGTCTTCAGTTTCCGGTCGGTCGTATCCACCGTCTGCTCCGCAAGGGGAACTATGCCGAGCGTGTTGGTGCCGGTGCCCCAGTCTACTTGGCCGCCGTCATGGAGTACCTGGCCGCGGAAGTCCTCGAGTTGGCCGGTAACGCTGCCAGGGACAACAAGAAGACGAGAATCATCCCTCGTCACTTGCAGTTGGCCATCCGCAACGACGAGGAGTTGAATAAGCTCCTGTCGGGCGTTACCATCGCTCAGGGAGGTGTCCTTCCGAACATCCAGGCGGTGCTCCTGCCCAAGAAGACTGAGAAGAAGGCATAAGCATCACGCTGTGCGCATAAAAGGTCCTTTTCAGGACCAGAACATACTAGAGAGATGTACGCGATAAATGTCATGTGAAAAAAATAATAATAACAATAAACGTAATAAGCATAGCGAATGAAACGTGGAGCTATAATTGGGCTAAGGTAAACGATGGGAAATAAAGCGTATAAAAAGTGAAAGCGTTTGTGCTGAAATGCAACGAAGAATGATTGAAGGTGACACTGCTTCGTTTACAATGTATTTCATAGTCTGTCATAAAATTTCACCTGCAATCTGCCGCTTAACTACGTTATTTCTTGTTAACATGTATGGTTGCAACGGCGCGATACACATTGTCGCCAGTCCGTTGCCACGTGCTTATTCATGTACGGTTGCAACGGCGCGATATACATTGTCGCCAGTCCGTTGCCACGTGCTTATTCCGATTCGCTGACAATGTCTTTAACGTCGGTAAAGGCTCATACAATTTCAACTCTATTATCACCGCCATTTTTCCTGTGCGCTCGAACAGGTCTTACTTTACTATTTATCGCCGTCACATACGCTATAGCGAATAATTTTTCGTTCCGTTATGGCAAAGGATTAGCTCCATCTCTGAACATTGTATTGGTCCTTAGAAGGACCTTTTTTATCGACGTACGCCGGGTGTCGGATGGCGATCCCGTCGCGTCGTGTCTAACCGCCAAACCCGTAGAGAGTGCGGCCCTGTCTCTTGAGTGCGTACACGACGTCCATGGCTGTGACGGTCTTCCTCTTGGCGTGTTCGGTGTAGGTGACGGCGTCACGAATAACGTTCTCAAGGAACACCTTGAGCACACCGCGCGTCTCCTCGTAGATGAGTCCGGAGATACGCTTCACTCCACCTCGGCGGGCGAGACGGCGGATGGCCGGCTTGGTGATGCCCTGGATGTTATCGCGGAGAACTTTGCGATGACGTTTGGCTCCTCCCTTTCCCAGGCCTTTTCCTCCCTTGCCGCGTCCAGTCATCTCTGTAGTCTGCTCGTAGTAAGGGCTGCTGTCTGATGACCTGAAATGCACCTTCGCCGGTATTTATAAACGTCGCCGCCGCGGCGATGACGTACCCGACCTCTCCACCAATCAGCGTCGCCCGTACTATCTGGCGCCATTCTCGGAAGTGCTTAAAAGACGGCGTTGACCCGGCTTTTTACAGGAGGAGACCATTCTGAGCTTGCGAAGTGAACGGACGTCTTTTTGAGCGCTCCTTCTTTCGTGTTTTTGTGCGCGTTTGCGTGTTTTGGGTGCGATCCCTTTGTGGGTCACTGTGCCGCCCGGCGGGTCCTTTGATCCGACCGCCGCCGCCGAGCAACGGCCGCCCGCCCGGGCCGGTCGCTTGCCTCCCCCTCCCCTCCCGGGAGCTGCCTAGGCGCTCGCCCCGCCCGACTGCTCGGCCGAGTGGTCCCCCTTCCCCTCCCGATACATTCCGTCGTCGAGCTACGTCTCCGATGTGCAATTAACTAAAATTATGCGAATTAAAACGTCGTCGCCTATACATCACGACGCTGGTCCACTTAAGCATCCGCGTGGTTCACATGACGTCGCTATAAATCTTGGTCTTCGGGGAAATCGCCGAACAACGCAAACGCCGATTGCTTTAGCGGCAATTTCAGCGAACCTAATCCAAAGTGACTCCGTTTCTCCGGCCATGGCCGCAGTCCCGCTGACCACGGACAGTTTGCGCGATGCGCTCGCGGCCCTTTCCGTGAGCGAAAGGGACGCTCTATTCGATACTTTCCGTCCCCATTCTGTGTCGCCTGTGCCGCACACCACCACATCATCTGCACATCACATCACGACGCCTTCTCGGCCGCCTACACCACCACAAAACCAGCCAGCTTGCCACTCCGCTACCTTGCCGGTGGAGCCAATGGACCTCGGTGCCGCCACGGCCCCGGTGAGTGTTCCCGCCCTCCCCGGTCGTTCTCATTCACCTCAGCGCACTGTGACGGACGCAATGCGTCCGAGCGCGTACCCTGGCAATGCTAATAACAATGTCAATAATGTTTCCAATTCACCAGACGCCGAATTTAAACTTGTAACGTCTAAACGCCGCCGCCATATGGCGTCAGGCGCTTTATCTTCCCCGCCGGTGTCCTCCGTTGGCATCGCCAACCGATTTACGCTTCTATCGGAAGGTGAAACTCCCCCTTCCAGTTTAAATTCCGTTCGTCCTCCTCCGCGTGATCAGGCGCGAGTATCGCCCACCGCAGCGGGTCCTAACAAGCCCCCAGGTAATGGGAAAATTCCGCCATTTCGCCTCGTGGACGTCTCAAAATGGGGAGAAATAAATTCGCGCATCAAGCGAGCTTGCGCTTTCCCCCCGATCGCCCATTCCACGGGCGCGAACGCTGCCGTCATTAAATGTGTAAACGCGGACGATTATACTAAAGTCGCTTCGATTCTCAGGGAACTGGAGGTTCCCCATGTGACATATCAACTGCCTGAAAATCGCCGCCGCGAATTTGCAATTCGCGGCGTACTTCCGTCGATCGACGACGATTCGCTTCTACGCGATCTGCAATCGCTTGGCCACCCTGTCATCACAGTGCGACGCATCACGTCCACTCGTCCGTCCGATAAAGAACGCGATCAAGGAATACGCGAATTGGAGCGTTACCCGACAACCACCATTCACGTCGTCTGCGAACACGCAGTCGACGTAGAAGCTTTTTTAAGCATTTCATTCTTGGCGGGTCTCCGTGTCACGGTGACCCCGTTTCGCAAACCGAACATGCCCGTGCAATGCCACCGTTGCCAGAGAATCGGGCACACAAAAAATCATTGCTTTTTGCAGCCGAACTGTGTTCGGTGCGGCGAAAAGCACCTTAGCAACGAGTGCATTAAATCCCGCGATACCCCGGCTCATTGCTACTTATGCGGTCTAGATCACCCCGCTAATTACCGTGGATGCGACGTCCACAAGGAAGCCAAGCGATTGCAGGCCGCGAAGAAAAAACCAAGTGTTTTTGCCGCGGCACAGACTCCTCCTCCCCTCCCACGCTCCTTCGCCGGGGCAGTGACCTCGTCAGCTGCTTTTCCTCCGCTCCCTAGCTCAAGGCGTCCCTTGCCGAGCGGACCAGATGGCCACGCGCCCAAGCCCGGAGAGCATCCCCTCCCCTCCCCTCCCCTCGTCGGCCCTATGCCGTCATCCCGTGATTCTTCGCCTGCCTCGGATGCTTCGGAGCTATTAGCTTGGTTTCGAAGCATAATGATTCAAATTCAACATGCACCTACGCTCGAGGCGAAGAAGATGTTTATCTTGGAGCAACTCCTCCAACTTCATGTCTAACGTCCATACGTCTTCACCGCGCGACACGCTGAAAATTCTTTCCTGGAATTGTAACAGTATTTCCAACAAAAAACACGAGTTGTTACAATTCGCCTCGCAACACCACATAGACATCATTCTTCTTCAGGAAACCTTTTTAAAACCTCACGTCTCTTTCTACTCTTCCGATTACATTACACACCGTCTCGACCGCAACGCTCAAGGCGGAGGAGTTGCTATCTTGATTAAACGGGATATCTCTCATTCCCTTCTCGACGTCCCCATCCTCTCCTGCATGGAAGCTCTCGGAATTCAAGTACATACAACGCAGGGTAACCTGAATATATTCACCATTTACCAACTCGTCGGCAGGGCGCGTAAATTGAATAATAACGACCTGAACCTTTTGATGTCACGTCGCAGGTCGGGCTTGTACATAGGAGATTGGAATTCTCATAACAGACACTGGAATTGTTCCTCGACCTCCCGAAACGGGCGCATTTTGCATGCGTTCGCATCAAACCTACCCTCGTCCTTTCTCGCTCCCATGGAGCCGACACGTGTCTCCCGTTCCCCTTCAAAAGTTTCCATTATCGATTTCGGTCTGGCGATCAACCTTCCCTTTGTCGGCACGCCCTCGGTCATCCGAGGATTTTCATCCGACCATTTCCCGGTCCTTTTTCACCTCCCCCTCTCCTCTCCTCGTCTTCTTCCCCCACCTACCCCGTCCTTAAACTGGGACCTTTTTCCTGCTTCCCTTGCAGACGTCTTGGAGCCGTTCGCTCCCCTTTCTTCCCCCACTCCAGCGGACCTTGACCGCCGAGCAGAAGCCGTTTCGGATGCCTTTGCAGAAGCGAAACGCCGAATCACGAAATTTATTCCTCCCAATTCTGGGAGAAGATCGCGTCCCCTTCCACAACACATTCTTGTGATGATAAAAGCCCGTAATGCCGCCCGTCGCCTATGGCAGCGTGACCGATTGCCTTGGGATAAGTCCCGGTACAACCGCCTCGCTGCTGACGTCAGACGGTCCATTAAGGCTTTTTCTTCGCAGGAATGGCTGCGTCATGTTTCCTCCCTGTCCTTCGAGGATAACTCTCTCTGGAAAATTTCCAAGTCCCTCCGCCGTAACATTAAAACGACCAACCCTCCGCTGCAATTAGCGGACGTTTTAATTTTCGATCCGGCAAAAAAGGCGGACATTCAGGCTGACCACCTGGAGTCCACCATGGCAGTCGATCCCACCCCATCCCCTGCGGATCGTAAAATCAGAAAGTTTTTAAAATCGCTTCCTTCAAATCCACCTGATCTCCCTTTGCTAACGTCCGCGGACGATATCAAAAGGGTTATCACTTCTCTTCCATCTAAAAAAGCACCCGGTTTTGATGGGATAACTAACCATCAACTTAAACTTGCCGCCTCCGTTCCGATGTTTCCCCTTATTATTTCTGATTTACTTAATCATTGCTACATTGCTTCCCATTTCCCATCCCCTTGGAAAACAGGGAAAGTTATCCTCCTTCCGAAGCCAGGGAAAGACGCTACTATCCCCGGAAATTGTCGCCCGATAACTCTTTTGTCTAACCTGTCCAAAATTTTCGAGCGAGTCCTTCTGACTCAGCTTGAATCTCACGCGAAAGCTCAGGGCATCTTCCGCCCGGAGCAATTTGGTTTTAGATCTCGCGTCTCCGCGCCGCATCAAATACTTCGCTTGTGCGAACGTATTTCGCACGGCTTTAATCTCCGTCGATCCACGGACGCTGTCTTTCTTGACATCGCCCGCGCGTTCGATAGAGTTTGGCATAAAGGTCTGCTTTATAAATTGCACCTCTCGAACTTTCCTCCGCCCCTCATCAACTTGATCGCCAGTTTCCTTTCCAATCGTCAATTCCGAGTGTCTATTGGGGACTCCCTCTCCTCTGTAAAGCGAGCCGAAGCGGGTGTTCCGCAAGGCTCTCTTATCAGCCCGTTTTTATTCAATTTATTCGTCAATGACATGCCGTCGACGCCACACACGTCACTGTACATGTACGCCGATGATACCGCCATTGCCGCTACATCTCGGGTACGCAGCGCGAATTTCAAACGCCTCAACGCACACCTGCATAAAATACAGAAGTGGACTAAAACATGGAAAATTCAATTAAACGCCGCCAAAAGCACTCATGTCCACTTCGCCCGACGCCGCCCACGCACCCCGCACATCCCACTCCGATTACAAAACCACTGCATTCCGCAAGCTTCCTCTCACCGCTTCCTTGGCGTCATTCTTGACGCCAAATTAACCTTCCAACCGCACCTTAATCTGTGCCGCCGCAAAGCCATTGTGGCCATGAATCAGCTTCGATGTCTCGCGTCGGAAGCCTCTTCTGTGTCGCACGCGGACAGGATGCGGCTTTACAAGTCCATCATCCGTCCGCAAATACTTTACGGCTCTCAAATTTTCGCGTGCCGAAGGACGTTATGGACCCACCTCGAAACTATACAAAATAAAGCCATTCGGGGTCTGCTTAATGTGAGCCGTCTCACCCGAATGGCGGATGTGCGCGCGGCACATCGTCTCCCGTCAATTGCGGACTTTATGCGCCGCCAAATTAGGACGTTTCATGCGTCGATGACCTCCGCTGGTAATCCCCTTCTGGCGTCGTTGTGGGATTACGATATTGATAAGCGTCATACATATACACTGCCTAAGGATATTACTCGCCTATGAGTCTTTCCTATGCCTGCTTTTAGTCTTCTTCTTAGTCGTAAAATTTTAATTATATCGTCCTAAGTTAGCGTTCATTATAGCCTGTATAGCCTATCTTATCCTTTGTAATCTCCTTCAGCTTAGCCGGGTGTTTTCTTTTCGCACCCATTGTTGTAAATACTTTCACCGATACCAATTCTCAATCGGTGCTCTCTTGATTTTGTTTTTAGCGATCGCTTATCGGTCGCCTAGCCCCGCCCTGTCCACCTGTAGGACGCACAAGGGCGCTCACCCCTTACTGTATATATTCCACGCCATATACTCCTATTAGAGTTCGTTATCCTTTCTTTTAATTCATAAGTCATCCCCTTGTACATTGCATTCTCCCGTATTGTTTATTCGTAGTTCTTAACCCGAGCCGTTTCCTGTCGGCTCGTCATTTTTTATGTTCATTTCATGTGAGAATGTACTCCTCACATACTAGCTGCTAAGTTTCTTTCTTCTCACAAACAACACGTACACTGACGTCCTTTTAGTTCAAATTGCCAGGGTATTTCTTTATTGTGAAACGACCGGTAAAGGTGGGTAACGCTCACCGGCACGGTTTATGTGTGCCCTATCCAGGGCTTCCAGTGCGCCATTTCTGGCTTTTTACAGATCGCAGAAATGGCACGTACGAAGCAGACAGCCCGCAAGTCCACCGGAGGAAAGGCCCCGAGGAAGCAGCTGGCCACCAAGGCCGCTCGCAAGAGCGCGCCGGCGACGGGAGGCGTCAAGAAGCCCCACAGGTACCGCCCCGGTACCGTGGCCCTTCGTGAGATCAGGAGATACCAGAAGAGCACGGAGCTCCTCATCCGCAAGCTGCCCTTCCAGCGCCTGGTGCGTGAGATCGCCCAGGACTTCAAGACCGATCTTCGGTTCCAGAGCTCCGCCGTCATGGCTCTCCAGGAGGCCAGCGAGGCTTACCTAGTGGGTCTCTTTGAGGACACCAACCTCTGCGCCATCCACGCTAAGCGTGTGACCATCATGCCCAAGGACATCCAGCTGGCCCGCCGTATCCGCGGAGAGCGAGCTTAGAAAGCTACTTTCGGCCGAAAAACAAAGGTCCTTTTCAGGACCAGTACATACTTAAAAGTTTGAATTTAGCACGATCGCACAATAATTAACGACGATGTAAATCCATTGGAATGATGGACGACATGAAATTTCCTTTGCGCATGGCAAGTGCGTTTGCACGGCTACGCATGAAATGAGATGAAATAAAAGTTCGTGCGATGCTTACCTGACGCGCTTAACGAAAAGAAAACAATACTCCGTGACGTGTTGTTCATTTTACACGTTCTATGAATGTTATTCTTAATTTTTTTTTTCGTCCGTCCATGTCGCATCATCAATTTTAAATAGGACCGTTGTTTTTGCATGGCATTAATCATGATAAATGTTAACTTTGGGCGTGCTCAGTGGCGTGGGCATTGAGTGGCAAGCATCTTTGGAAGACATGATGGTCCTAAAAAGGACCGAGATTGGACGCTGTCTGCTGTCCTAGGTGCGCCGGTGGCGAAGCAGTGATGGTTCACTTCTTTTTCTGGGCGGCGGAAGGTTTCTTGGCGGCGGGCTTGGCCTTGGTGGGCGTCTTCTTGGGCTTGGGGGTCTTGGGTTTGGTGGCCGCCTTTTTCGCCTTCGACGGGGACTTTGCCGCCTTGGCGGCGGGTTTCCCAGCCGCCGGCTTCTTCTTTGGCTTGTCCGCCGCCTTCTTCGCCTTCTTGGCTGGTGGCGCGGACTTGCTTCGCTCCTTGGGCGCGGACCTCTTGGTGCCACTGGACGCCTTCTCGGAGGACTTCTTGGCTCCGACCGCTTTCGGTTTCTTTACTCCCGTCTTCTTGACGACCTTTTTCGCCTTGGTCGTCCCGCTGGCTGCCGCGGGTGCGGCCTTCTTGCTGTGGCTCAGCTTGAAGGAACCTGAGGCGCCCTTTCCCTTGGTCTGGACGAGAGTTCCGGCGGTGACGGCCGCCTTGAGGTACTTCTTGATGAAAGGCGAGAGCCTCTCGGCGTCCACTTTGTAGCTGGCTGCGATGTACTTCTTGATGGCTTGAAGGGAAGAGCCACCGCGCTCCTTGAGGCCCTTGACTGCGTTGTTAACCATCTCGGAAGTGGGCGGGTGCGACGGCTTTGCGCGAGCCTTCTTGGCTGCTCCGCCCTTGCTGGCCTTCTTGGAAGCCGCGGAGGTTCCTGAAGAAGGCAGGGGTTTTACTGCGACGGTGCCCGAAGGCTGGGCTGCCGGTGGTGCGGCTGCCGCTGCTCCAGATGCTGCGTCTGCCATGTTATCGGCTGCTGCGTGATGATAGAAAGAGAAAATTACCAAGACATGGATTTCATACGAAAGTCCACCTTGCTATCGTACCATTTCGGAGCAAAATACGATCTCTTCCTCTCGCCTCCGGTGCGCTTCTCGGATTGTTTGTACTCCACTCCTCCTCCGACTTTCGCGTTTCGGAGAGTGTCGGGGGCGCGTAACGAGGGCGCCTTGCGCCGCGGCGCCCGTCAGGGTTCCACCCTGTCGGCCGTGGCGGCGCCAGGCGTTTGGCGAGCCCAGTTCGTGTGCAGCGGGTCGTCAAAATACGGGTTGTCGTCCTGTCGAAGGCGTACCCGGGAATAAACGTTGCACACGTTTCTACCGGGGTCGATTCCTCGAGATCCGAGGTAACGTACGTTCGAGGCCATCCTTCACCTGGTATTGGACGCGCTCGCGACCCGGTGGGCCGCGCGCCGGCCGCGGAAAGCGGCCCCGAGAAGACGGTCCCTTCGGACGCCTTCCCCCTGACTCGGCGCCTGTCAAACCTTCCTCCTGTTCCTCCCCGGTGCCTGTCCCGTAAGCGGACGTTTATGCATTTTTCGACGACTCGGGGGCGTCGCGACGCACCCACCTCCCGCGCCCGTGGGAAAGGATTATCGAGTCGCAAATGGAGACGGAGTCACCCGTTAAGCGCACGCCTTACGACGCGTCCGCGTGGGCTTCGAAATGGTTGCATGGGGTGGCCGAAGGGGAAAAAGAAATGAACTGTACGCACGCGAATGGGACGTCAAAGTTCACGTACAACAAAGTCGAGGATGGCGCCGAATTATGCTTTAGCCCCGTGAGCGGGCGGGAAAAACAATGTAGTAGCCGAGGGCGCGCAGTGGCGACCCGGCCGTGACGAGTTTGCTCCGTCTCCAACGGCTTCGGACGTCGGTACCTCGTTGCGGGATGATGAATTTGTAGCAACCGGCATGTCATCGGAAACGAAATGATACTTCATCACGGGAAAACTCTTATTGTCGTTGAAACGGCGCCACATCCACGTTTCCGCGGATGTCTACCCTAGTTTCCTTGCACGTCTTTCGAAGAGGAGAGTCGTCTGCCGTCGACTTGTTATCGCGTACATTTCTTTTATTAACCTTCCTTATCTGTGCGATGCGTTGGATGTGCTTTTCTCCACGGTGCCGTCAAGTTACGGAATACACCCCTACGACCTTAAAAAAAAAAATCCCTCCCACACACACGCTGTATGTCACGTTAAATGACCCTGTGTGATGGGATACCTCGGGGACGTAGTCAACGTGAAAGCGACTCCTTGAAAACCAGGCTCTCGTAAGCGTACGTAATTCGTGTCGGCAATTTCGCTCGGTACACATCCCCCGCCGTACGTCTTATTCACGGAAACGGCGAAAATAGGGCGCATCGCGGGATTGTATGCGCGATCATTACGATGGGAATCGCCATAAGCAAATAGGACAGATGCGTTTAACTCAATAATATCCACATCCCTTTCGTCGTAGTTGCGGAGCTATGACGGCTTGTATTCGTGTCACAATATTTTTCAGTTGCTTCCAACCTAATTTCACATCGTTTCCACTTGTTTCCAATCGACATAATGTGTGTCAAGCATATGGATCTTGTTTTTTACCTCCATGCCGTTGGAATAATATCTTTCATTAGAGCAATGGTCGACTTTTCCTTATAACTTTCGAGGGTCGGGATAGTGATTGACGGATAAGGTAGAGTGAATAGCCCTTACCTGGAAAACATTCCTGTGAATAAATAAAAAAAACGTGGGAAAAAGCCGTCGGGGCGTGATGCGGCGTTCAATAGTGATGACAGATTATACTATCTGGCGTAGGAAAGACTTGAACACGATTTTTCCTGGGATCGTAATCAGGGATCCAGGCTGGTTTCCAGTGCTTGCGGGGTTGGGGGGACTAGGGGCGGCATTAACAGCCGGAACCGTTCATTCCTCTACGACCTCTCTTTCGTGGAACTCTATCACCGTCGACAGTTCACGGAACATCATTTCTCGGTTCTGTCTCGAAGAAGCCCCTGTGTTAATTCAATTACTCAGTATCTACTTCGTTCTGCATTACTTAATCAATACATGTGGACCCATCAAATATTTCATCCCCGTTCATTGTTGATTCCTTGAGGTTCTTAGCGATGCGGAAGCAACTTTATCGTCACGAGTAATAAAAGAACGATGATTAACAATTTTAAGCTGTCTGGTACCTAGCACATCACCATAAAAGATACGAAATAAGCATTCCAGTGAACAGGAAAACAAATAGTCGTCTTTTCCCCGGCCAATCTGGGATCATTGCAATGTGAAGCGAAAGTCAATCAGGAGTTAAGAGGATTCAATCCACTCACGATGAAGTAGACGACTGAAGGTTGCGTAGGTCTATGTGCACGTTCGTGTGTGTTAGTTTCTAGTGTTCATATGTAAATGACAGTTGTGTCAATGGGGGAACGTTATTCGAAAGTAACACTAGTTGACTCGAATTTAATCATTCTTATTACCAGTAGTTGCATTGCAAAATTTGACATTATCACGGCAGGAGGTAGGTGATGACTGTCATAAATGTTCGCTAATGGAGGACGTTTGTCATCCATTCCGAGATTTTGAAAAAAAAACTGTCTCCGTTTACATATCGCTGCGTACCCGAGATATTTTACTAATTTGGTACTCTGTGTGGATGAATTTATTAACAGATGTCATAAGGGTGATTTCAACTACACAAATTTGACAAAGTTCAATGTTAAGTATTAACGCCTCGCTGTGACTGGTATGACATTACATGATATCCCGGTGATTAAGCATCACCACAACTGCTAAGGTAATTAATCGTCATGGTGTATATCATGAGTCTTAAAATCACACGATCGTTATGAAATTTACACCGCTTCACGGCTCGTCGGCATTTTCTCCCGTCCGTAGTTAAGTTGTATGTTACTAAGTTGCCTAGGCAAGGACGTTATTCCATTCCATTCCCGGCCACTGTTACTAGATGAATCTGATTAAATATCGCTTCACGAATCACTATTGTCCTCAAAGCCGAGCGTCCTTCGGTTAACGCCACTGCGGGAAATCGGTTGTCGAATACGGTGAAGTGACGATCTCGTGTACCTAGTGTCAAAATGCGGCCGGGGTGGATTCTTCAATGGGGCTAATGCGGTAAAGATTTTCACCAAATTTGCAGAAAGTTGAAATGCTAAAAGGACGGACAGGTAGGCACATGCGGCAACCTTTTTCGTCAGAAATGCACTTGTAGGAAGAGTCGCCTTAATGAAAACGTTATGCAATCATCTCATAAATGATTATACCGGCCGCTAATTTTAAAGATTTCTCTTTCACGTCAAACTTCGACCTCTTTTCCCTAGATTTCATTTCCCTAATCCCGCAAAGAAATAAACAACATTAACGTATGTCCTTCCATCCCTTGTGTATCAACGTAATAAAATTAGCGGGTAAGTTGGGACTGGGACCATTTAACTTTTGCCTAGAGAAACATTTTCTGTTCTGTGGCGTGACAAGACAAGTAAAGATTTCTGGAAAGGTTAATTTCGTTCAAAAGAAGGGGAATGAGTCGTGTCCCGCGGAAGGGACCCCGGTTCAAAACTATAACAAGAATCGGTCATTTGGAGGCATGGTGATCAAAGAACTGGTCTACTTGTCACGTCTGTCTCGATGCATTTGTAATCAATTGCTGATAAATCGTTGCAGTATCGCAAAAAAAAAATTGCGGAAAAGGATGAAAAATCACTCAATCGACTTTAAAATACTTGGGGGATTCGTTCAGAGGAGGTTTATCAACATTGTTTCAGCGAGATGGCGATTTTCCAAGAAGGAAACCCGATGCCCATTACATAAATTGTTATTTGTGCGAATGATGCTGATTCCATATGCTGTTAACGACGATGCATTCCGTAGAAATAGTTTCTGGGAATTGATTGATTGGATAGAATTAGCACAATGGAAAATCCACGGAAGCGCTCACTGCCCGCCATTTTGTTTATTGCGACGCCTGCTCGTCACGACTTGGTGAATGTACAAGGAACGCTGTTGCCCAGCTGCGTTCTATGCTTGCGAGGTTTCCACAGAAATTTCTTCCTCGTGCGGAATGCCACGTGGGTCATTGCGACAGCCCTTTTCTGGTTAACGTAGAAACTTGGGGCGAGGACGGGTCGCATTACCTGCCTCCTCGCGTTGAACCCCCGAGGAGTTTTACGACGTAGCGGATGGGACGGGAGGTTAAGCGGAATTAGCCTTCGCGGAAAAACGGCCGCGTGGGAAGGGCATGTGGGGACCTGTCATTTACTGCCCCTGGAAGTGAAGCAGGAGCAACGTGACCACAAGCGTACCAGTTTCGGAGGGAGACGGACGCCGTGAATCCATATTATTTTTGACGGAGGGAGACATGTAAGTCAAGGCTTACGTCTGAGAAACGAGCATAGCAGGTCAGTGGTTTGAAAAGTACTGGGTGAAAGGGAAGTAATCATGGGAATATAATATTTTTTCCTTAATATCTCGACGGTCATTTTCATCAAATGCAGACGCATAGCAGTAGAAAATATATTTGAATAGGAGGTAAGAAATTCGTCCATCTTTTATTGTCATAAGTTTCTCCTTTACATTTACTCTATTTTTTCGTGAACCGCGCGCGTGCACACCAGGTAAGTAGTTGGTGAATCGGAGGAAAGCGTGGGACTCTAATTTCCCAGGTTTTTACGTTTATTTATGTACGTCCTTTGCGGCCGAGTATTGACGATTGCCCATCGCAGTCGGGTATTTGAAAACTGAAGATTATTTCATGGCCCTTAGAAGGGCCGTTAGGATGCATCAAAGCAATCCCGTCGAGGAATTTACTTTGAGCTGGTGTACTTGGTGACGGCCTTGGTCCCCTCGGAGACGGCGTGCTTGGCCAGCTCACCGGGAAGCAAGAGCCTGACGGCGGTCTGCACCTCCCGGCTGGTGATGGTGGAGCGCTTGTTGTAGTGAGCCAGGCGAGAAGCTTCGGCGGCGATTCTCTCGAAAATATCGTTGACGAAGCTGTTCATGATGCTCATGGCCTTGCTGGAGATTCCGGTGTCGGGGTGCACCTGCTTCAGCACTTTGTAGATGTAGATTGCGTAGCTCTCCTTCCTCCTGCGCTTCTTCTTCTTGTCTCCCTTGGAGATGTTCTTCTGGGCCTTGCCCGCTTTCTTCGCAGCCTTTCCGCTCGTCTTGGGTGGCATGGTGATCACGTTCGGCGAACGGGGTCGATTTCAGTATTTTCGCCGAACATCAGTCGCCTGCTTATGTACCCCTGGTCCGTTCCGTGAGCCGAATCTCCTCGACGACCAATCACGTAAAAGCATGATGTGGCGTCGCTAGGACGGCGGCAGCCTATATAAATGCGCCCAGGAGTCTGACAGCGATTAGACAGCACTACCAGATAAAGAAGCATTCAGCCATGTCCGGACGAGGAAAGGGAGGAAAAGTGAAGGGGAAGTCCAAGTCCCGCTCCAGCAGGGCCGGTCTTCAGTTTCCGGTCGGTCGTATCCACCGTCTGCTCCGCAAGGGGAACTATGCCGAGCGTGTTGGTGCCGGTGCCCCAGTCTACTTGGCCGCCGTCATGGAGTACCTGGCCGCGGAAGTCCTCGAGTTGGCCGGTAACGCTGCCAGGGACAACAAGAAGACGAGAATCATCCCTCGTCACTTGCAGTTGGCCATCCGCAACGACGAGGAGTTGAATAAGCTCCTGTCGGGCGTTACCATCGCTCAGGGAGGTGTCCTTCCGAACATCCAGGCGGTGCTCCTGCCCAAGAAGACTGAGAAGAAGGCATAAGCATCACGCTGTGCGCATAAAAGGTCCTTTTCAGGACCAGAACATACTAGAGAGATGTACGCGATAAATGTCATGTGAAAAAAATAATAATAACAATAAACGTAATAAGCATAGCGAATGAAACGTGGAGCTATAATTGGGCTAAGGTAAACGATGGGAAATAAAGCGTATAAAAAGTGAAAGCGTTTGTGCTGAAATGCAACGAAGAATGATTGAAGGTGACACTGCTTCGTTTACAATGTATTTCATAGTCTGTCATAAAATTTCACCTGCAATCTGCCGCTTAACTACGTTATTTCTTGTTAACATGTATGGTTGCAACGGCGCGATACACATTGTCGCCAGTCCGTTGCCACGTGCTTATTCATGTACGGTTGCAACGGCGCGATATACATTGTCGCCAGTCCGTTGCCACGTGCTTATTCCGATTCGCTGACAATGTCTTTAACGTCGGTAAAGGCTCATACAATTTCAACTCTATTATCACCGCCATTTTTCCTGTGCGCTCGAACAGGTCTTACTTTACTATTTATCGCCGTCACATACGCTATAGCGAATAATTTTTCGTTCCGTTATGGCAAAGGATTAGCTCCATCTCTGAACATTGTATTGGTCCTTAGAAGGACCTTTTTTATCGACGTACGCCGGGTGTCGGATGGCGATCCCGTCGCGTCGTGTCTAACCGCCAAACCCGTAGAGAGTGCGGCCCTGTCTCTTGAGTGCGTACACGACGTCCATGGCTGTGACGGTCTTCCTCTTGGCGTGTTCGGTGTAGGTGACGGCGTCACGAATAACGTTCTCAAGGAACACCTTGAGCACACCGCGCGTCTCCTCGTAGATGAGTCCGGAGATACGCTTCACTCCACCTCGGCGGGCGAGACGGCGGATGGCCGGCTTGGTGATGCCCTGGATGTTATCGCGGAGAACTTTGCGATGACGTTTGGCTCCTCCCTTTCCCAGGCCTTTTCCTCCCTTGCCGCGTCCAGTCATCTCTGTAGTCTGCTCGTAGTAAGGGCTGCTGTCTGATGACCTGAAATGCACCTTCGCCGGTATTTATAAACGTCGCCGCCGCGGCGATGACGTACCCGACCTCTCCACCAATCAGCGTCGCCCGTACTATCTGGCGCCATTCTCGGAAGTGCTTAAAAGACGGCGTTGACCCGGCTTTTTACAGATCGCAGAAATGGCACGTACGAAGCAGACAGCCCGCAAGTCCACCGGAGGAAAGGCCCCGAGGAAGCAGCTGGCCACCAAGGCCGCTCGCAAGAGCGCGCCGGCGACGGGAGGCGTCAAGAAGCCCCACAGGTACCGCCCCGGTACCGTGGCCCTTCGTGAGATCAGGAGATACCAGAAGAGCACGGAGCTCCTCATCCGCAAGCTGCCCTTCCAGCGCCTGGTGCGTGAGATCGCCCAGGACTTCAAGACCGATCTTCGGTTCCAGAGCTCCGCCGTCATGGCTCTCCAGGAGGCCAGCGAGGCTTACCTAGTGGGTCTCTTTGAGGACACCAACCTCTGCGCCATCCACGCTAAGCGTGTGACCATCATGCCCAAGGACATCCAGCTGGCCCGCCGTATCCGCGGAGAGCGAGCTTAGAAAGCTACTTTCGGCCGAAAAACAAAGGTCCTTTTCAGGACCAGTACATACTTAAAAGTTTGAATTTAGCACGATCGCACAATAATTAACGACGATGTAAATCCATTGGAATGATGGACGACATGAAATTTCCTTTGCGCATGGCAAGTGCGTTTGCACGGCTACGCATGAAATGAGATGAAATAAAAGTTCGTGCGATGCTTACCTGACGCGCTTAACGAAAAGAAAACAATACTCCGTGACGTGTTGTTCATTTTACACGTTCTATGAATGTTATTCTTAATTTTTTTTTTCGTCCGTCCATGTCGCATCATCAATTTTAAATAGGACCGTTGTTTTTGCATGGCATTAATCATGATAAATGTTAACTTTGGGCGTGCTCAGTGGCGTGGGCATTGAGTGGCAAGCATCTTTGGAAGACATGATGGTCCTAAAAAGGACCGAGATTGGACGCTGTCTGCTGTCCTAGGTGCGCCGGTGGCGAAGCAGTGATGGTTCACTTCTTTTTCTGGGCGGCGGAAGGTTTCTTGGCGGCGGGCTTGGCCTTGGTGGGCGTCTTCTTGGGCTTGGGGGTCTTGGGTTTGGTGGCCGCCTTTTTCGCCTTCGACGGGGACTTTGCCGCCTTGGCGGCGGGTTTCCCAGCCGCCGGCTTCTTCTTTGGCTTGTCCGCCGCCTTCTTCGCCTTCTTGGCTGGTGGCGCGGACTTGCTTCGCTCCTTGGGCGCGGACCTCTTGGTGCCACTGGACGCCTTCTCGGAGGACTTCTTGGCTCCGACCGCTTTCGGTTTCTTTACTCCCGTCTTCTTGACGACCTTTTTCGCCTTGGTCGTCCCGCTGGCTGCCGCGGGTGCGGCCTTCTTGCTGTGGCTCAGCTTGAAGGAACCTGAGGCGCCCTTTCCCTTGGTCTGGACGAGAGTTCCGGCGGTGACGGCCGCCTTGAGGTACTTCTTGATGAAAGGCGAGAGCCTCTCGGCGTCCACTTTGTAGCTGGCTGCGATGTACTTCTTGATGGCTTGAAGGGAAGAGCCACCGCGCTCCTTGAGGCCCTTGACTGCGTTGTTAACCATCTCGGAAGTGGGCGGGTGCGACGGCTTTGCGCGAGCCTTCTTGGCTGCTCCGCCCTTGCTGGCCTTCTTGGAAGCCGCGGAGGTTCCTGAAGAAGGCAGGGGTTTTACTGCGACGGTGCCCGAAGGCTGGGCTGCCGGTGGTGCGGCTGCCGCTGCTCCAGATGCTGCGTCTGCCATGTTATCGGCTGCTGCGTGATGATAGAAAGAGAAAATTACCAAGACATGGATTTCATACGAAAGTCCACCTTGCTATCGTACCATTTCGGAGCAAAATACGATCTCTTCCTCTCGCCTCCGGTGCGCTTCTCGGATTGTTTGTACTCCACTCCTCCTCCGACTTTCGCGTTTCGGAGAGTGTCGGGGGCGCGTAACGAGGGCGCCTTGCGCCGCGGCGCCCGTCAGGGTTCCACCCTGTCGGCCGTGGCGGCGCCAGGCGTTTGGCGAGCCCAGTTCGTGTGCAGCGGGTCGTCAAAATACGGGTTGTCGTCCTGTCGAAGGCGTACCCGGGAATAAACGTTGCACACGTTTCTACCGGGGTCGATTCCTCGAGATCCGAGGTAACGTACGTTCGAGGCCATCCTTCACCTGGTATTGGACGCGCTCGCGACCCGGTGGGCCGCGCGCCGGCCGCGGAAAGCGGCCCCGAGAAGACGGTCCCTTCGGACGCCTTCCCCCTGACTCGGCGCCTGTCAAACCTTCCTCCTGTTCCTCCCCGGTGCCTGTCCCGTAAGCGGACGTTTATGCATTTTTCGACGACTCGGGGGCGTCGCGACGCACCCACCTCCCGCGCCCGTGGGAAAGGATTATCGAGTCGCAAATGGAGACGGAGTCACCCGTTAAGCGCACGCCTTACGACGCGTCCGCGTGGGCTTCGAAATGGTTGCATGGGGTGGCCGAAGGGGAAAAAGAAATGAACTGTACGCACGCGAATGGGACGTCAAAGTTCACGTACAACAAAGTCGAGGATGGCGCCGAATTATGCTTTAGCCCCGTGAGCGGGCGGGAAAAACAATGTAGTAGCCGAGGGCGCGCAGTGGCGACCCGGCCGTGACGAGTTTGCTCCGTCTCCAACGGCTTCGGACGTCGGTACCTCGTTGCGGGATGATGAATTTGTAGCAACCGGCATGTCATCGGAAACGAAATGATACTTCATCACGGGAAAACTCTTATTGTCGTTGAAACGGCGCCACATCCACGTTTCCGCGGATGTCTACCCTAGTTTCCTTGCACGTCTTTCGAAGAGGAGAGTCGTCTGCCGTCGACTTGTTATCGCGTACATTTCTTTTATTAACCTTCCTTATCTGTGCGATGCGTTGGATGTGCTTTTCTCCACGGTGCCGTCAAGTTACGGAATACACCCCTACGACCTTAAAAAAAAAAATCCCTCCCACACACACGCTGTATGTCACGTTAAATGACCCTGTGTGATGGGATACCTCGGGGACGTAGTCAACGTGAAAGCGACTCCTTGAAAACCAGGCTCTCGTAAGCGTACGTAATTCGTGTCGGCAATTTCGCTCGGTACACATCCCCCGCCGTACGTCTTATTCACGGAAACGGCGAAAATAGGGCGCATCGCGGGATTGTATGCGCGATCATTACGATGGGAATCGCCATAAGCAAATAGGACAGATGCGTTTAACTCAATAATATCCACATCCCTTTCGTCGTAGTTGCGGAGCTATGACGGCTTGTATTCGTGTCACAATATTTTTCAGTTGCTTCCAACCTAATTTCACATCGTTTCCACTTGTTTCCAATCGACATAATGTGTGTCAAGCATATGGATCTTGTTTTTTACCTCCATGCCGTTGGAATAATATCTTTCATTAGAGCAATGGTCGACTTTTCCTTATAACTTTCGAGGGTCGGGATAGTGATTGACGGATAAGGTAGAGTGAATAGCCCTTACCTGGAAAACATTCCTGTGAATAAATAAAAAAAAACGTGGGAAAAAGCCGTCGGGGCGTGATGCGGCGTTCAATAGTGATGACAGATTATACTATCTGGCGTAGGAAAGACTTGAACACGATTTTTCCTGGGATCGTAATCAGGGATCCAGGCTGGTTTCCAGTGCTTGCGGGGTTGGGGGGACTAGGGGCGGCATTAACAGCCGGAACCGTTCATTCCTCTACGACCTCTCTTTCGTGGAACTCTATCACCGTCGACAGTTCACGGAACATCATTTCTCGGTTCTGTCTCGAAGAAGCCCCTGTGTTAATTCAATTACTCAGTATCTACTTCGTTCTGCATTACTTAATCAATACATGTGGACCCATCAAATATTTCATCCCCGTTCATTGTTGATTCCTTGAGGTTCTTAGCGATGCGGAAGCAACTTTATCGTCACGAGTAATAAAAGAACGATGATTAACAATTTTAAGCTGTCTGGTACCTAGCACATCACCATAAAAGATACGAAATAAGCATTCCAGTGAACAGGAAAACAAATAGTCGTCTTTTCCCCGGCCAATCTGGGATCATTGCAATGTGAAGCGAAAGTCAATCAGGAGTTAAGAGGATTCAATCCACTCACGATGAAGTAGACGACTGAAGGTTGCGTAGGTCTATGTGCACGTTCGTGTGTGTTAGTTTCTAGTGTTCATATGTAAATGACAGTTGTGTCAATGGGGGAACGTTATTCGAAAGTAACACTAGTTGACTCGAATTTAATCATTCTTATTACCAGTAGTTGCATTGCAAAATTTGACATTATCACGGCAGGAGGTAGGTGATGACTGTCATAAATGTTCGCTAATGGAGGACGTTTGTCATCCATTCCGAGATTTTGAAAAAAAAACTGTCTCCGTTTACATATCGCTGCGTACCCGAGATATTTTACTAATTTGGTACTCTGTGTGGATGAATTTATTAACAGATGTCATAAGGGTGATTTCAACTACACAAATTTGACAAAGTTCAATGTTAAGTATTAACGCCTCGCTGTGACTGGTATGACATTACATGATATCCCGGTGATTAAGCATCACCACAACTGCTAAGGTAATTAATCGTCATGGTGTATATCATGAGTCTTAAAATCACACGATCGTTATGAAATTTACACCGCTTCACGGCTCGTCGGCATTTTCTCCCGTCCGTAGTTAAGTTGTATGTTACTAAGTTGCCTAGGCAAGGACGTTATTCCATTCCATTCCCGGCCACTGTTACTAGATGAATCTGATTAAATATCGCTTCACGAATCACTATTGTCCTCAAAGCCGAGCGTCCTTCGGTTAACGCCACTGCGGGAAATCGGTTGTCGAATACGGTGAAGTGACGATCTCGTGTACCTAGTGTCAAAATGCGGCCGGGGTGGATTCTTCAATGGGGCTAATGCGGTAAAGATTTTCACCAAATTTGCAGAAAGTTGAAATGCTAAAAGGACGGACAGGTAGGCACATGCGGCAACCTTTTTCGTCAGAAATGCACTTGTAGGAAGAGTCGCCTTAATGAAAACGTTATGCAATCATCTCATAAATGATTATACCGGCCGCTAATTTTAAAGATTTCTCTTTCACGTCAAACTTCGACCTCTTTTCCCTAGATTTCATTTCCCTAATCCCGCAAAGAAATAAACAACATTAACGTATGTCCTTCCATCCCTTGTGTATCAACGTAATAAAATTAGCGGGTAAGTTGGGACTGGGACCATTTAACTTTTGCCTAGAGAAACATTTTCTGTTCTGTGGCGTGACAAGACAAGTAAAGATTTCTGGAAAGGTTAATTTCGTTCAAAAGAAGGGGAATGAGTCGTGTCCCGCGGAAGGGACCCCGGTTCAAAACTATAACAAGAATCGGTCATTTGGAGGCATGGTGATCAAAGAACTGGTCTACTTGTCACGTCTGTCTCGATGCATTTGTAATCAATTGCTGATAAATCGTTGCAGTATCGCAAAAAAAAAATTGCGGAAAAGGATGAAAAATCACTCAATCGACTTTAAAATACTTGGGGGATTCGTTCAGAGGAGGTTTATCAACATTGTTTCAGCGAGATGGCGATTTTCCAAGAAGGAAACCCGATGCCCATTACATAAATTGTTATTTGTGCGAATGATGCTGATTCCATATGCTGTTAACGACGATGCATTCCGTAGAAATAGTTTCTGGGAATTGATTGATTGGATAGAATTAGCACAATGGAAAATCCACGGAAGCGCTCACTGCCCGCCATTTTGTTTATTGCGACGCCTGCTCGTCACGACTTGGTGAATGTACAAGGAACGCTGTTGCCCAGCTGCGTTCTATGCTTGCGAGGTTTCCACAGAAATTTCTTCCTCGTGCGGAATGCCACGTGGGTCATTGCGACAGCCCTTTTCTGGTTAACGTAGAAACTTGGGGCGAGGACGGGTCGCATTACCTGCCTCCTCGCGTTGAACCCCCGAGGAGTTTTACGACGTAGCGGATGGGACGGGAGGTTAAGCGGAATTAGCCTTCGCGGAAAAACGGCCGCGTGGGAAGGGCATGTGGGGACCTGTCATTTACTGCCCCTGGAAGTGAAGCAGGAGCAACGTGACCACAAGCGTACCAGTTTCGGAGGGAGACGGACGCCGTGAATCCATATTATTTTTGACGGAGGGAGACATGTAAGTCAAGGCTTACGTCTGAGAAACGAGCATAGCAGGTCAGTGGTTTGAAAAGTACTGGGTGAAAGGGAAGTAATCATGGGAATATAATATTTTTTCCTTAATATCTCGACGGTCATTTTCATCAAATGCAGACGCATAGCAGTAGAAAATATATTTGAATAGGAGGTAAGAAATTCGTCCATCTTTTATTGTCATAAGTTTCTCCTTTACATTTACTCTATTTTTTCGTGAACCGCGCGCGTGCACACCAGGTAAGTAGTTGGTGAATCGGAGGAAAGCGTGGGACTCTAATTTCCCAGGTTTTTACGTTTATTTATGTACGTCCTTTGCGGCCGAGTATTGACGATTGCCCATCGCAGTCGGGTATTTGAAAACTGAAGATTATTTCATGGCCCTTAGAAGGGCCGTTAGGATGCATCAAAGCAATCCCGTCGAGGAATTTACTTTGAGCTGGTGTACTTGGTGACGGCCTTGGTCCCCTCGGAGACGGCGTGCTTGGCCAGCTCACCGGGAAGCAAGAGCCTGACGGCGGTCTGCACCTCCCGGCTGGTGATGGTGGAGCGCTTGTTGTAGTGAGCCAGGCGAGAAGCTTCGGCGGCGATTCTCTCGAAAATATCGTTGACGAAGCTGTTCATGATGCTCATGGCCTTGCTGGAGATTCCGGTGTCGGGGTGCACCTGCTTCAGCACTTTGTAGATGTAGATTGCGTAGCTCTCCTTCCTCCTGCGCTTCTTCTTCTTGTCTCCCTTGGAGATGTTCTTCTGGGCCTTGCCCGCTTTCTTCGCAGCCTTTCCGCTCGTCTTGGGTGGCATGGTGATCACGTTCGGCGAACGGGGTCGATTTCAGTATTTTCGCCGAACATCAGTCGCCTGCTTATGTACCCCTGGTCCGTTCCGTGAGCCGAATCTCCTCGACGACCAATCACGTAAAAGCATGATGTGGCGTCGCTAGGACGGCGGCAGCCTATATAAATGCGCCCAGGAGTCTGACAGCGATTAGACAGCACTACCAGATAAAGAAGCATTCAGCCATGTCCGGACGAGGAAAGGGAGGAAAAGTGAAGGGGAAGTCCAAGTCCCGCTCCAGCAGGGCCGGTCTTCAGTTTCCGGTCGGTCGTATCCACCGTCTGCTCCGCAAGGGGAACTATGCCGAGCGTGTTGGTGCCGGTGCCCCAGTCTACTTGGCCGCCGTCATGGAGTACCTGGCCGCGGAAGTCCTCGAGTTGGCCGGTAACGCTGCCAGGGACAACAAGAAGACGAGAATCATCCCTCGTCACTTGCAGTTGGCCATCCGCAACGACGAGGAGTTGAATAAGCTCCTGTCGGGCGTTACCATCGCTCAGGGAGGTGTCCTTCCGAACATCCAGGCGGTGCTCCTGCCCAAGAAGACTGAGAAGAAGGCATAAGCATCACGCTGTGCGCATAAAAGGTCCTTTTCAGGACCAGAACATACTAGAGAGATGTACGCGATATAATGTCATGTGAAAAAAATAATAATAACAATAAACGTAATAAGCATAGCGAATGAAACGTGGAGCTATAATTGGGCTAAGGTAAACGATGGGAAATAAAGCGTATAAAAAGTGAAAGCGTTTGTGCTGAAATGCAACGAAGAATGATTGAAGGTGACACTGCTTCGTTTACAATGTATTTCATAGTCTGTCATAAAATTTCACCTGCAATCTGCCGCTTAACTACGTTATTTCTTGTTAACATGTATGGTTGCAACGGCGCGATACACATTGTCGCCAGTCCGTTGCCACGTGCTTATTCATGTACGGTTGCAACGGCGCGATATACATTGTCGCCAGTCCGTTGCCACGTGCTTATTCCGATTCGCTGACAATGTCTTTAACGTCGGTAAAGGCTCATACAATTTCAACTCTATTATCACCGCCATTTTTCCTGTGCGCTCGAACAGGTCTTACTTTACTATTTATCGCCGTCACATACGCTATAGCGAATAATTTTTCGTTCCGTTATGGCAAAGGATTAGCTCCATCTCTGAACATTGTATTGGTCCTTAGAAGGACCTTTTTTATCGACGTACGCCGGGTGTCGGATGGCGATCCCGTCGCGTCGTGTCTAACCGCCAAACCCGTAGAGAGTGCGGCCCTGTCTCTTGAGTGCGTACACGACGTCCATGGCTGTGACGGTCTTCCTCTTGGCGTGTTCGGTGTAGGTGACGGCGTCACGAATAACGTTCTCAAGGAACACCTTGAGCACACCGCGCGTCTCCTCGTAGATGAGTCCGGAGATACGCTTCACTCCACCTCGGCGGGCGAGACGGCGGATGGCCGGCTTGGTGATGCCCTGGATGTTATCGCGGAGAACTTTGCGATGACGTTTGGCTCCTCCCTTTCCCAGGCCTTTTCCTCCCTTGCCGCGTCCAGTCATCTCTGTAGTCTGCTCGTAGTAAGGGCTGCTGTCTGATGACCTGAAATGCACCTTCGCCGGTATTTATAAACGTCGCCGCCGCGGCGATGACGTACCCGACCTCTCCACCAATCAGCGTCGCCCGTACTATCTGGCGCCATTCTCGGAAGTGCTTAAAAGACGGCGTTGACCCGGCTTTTTACAGATCGCAGAAATGGCACGTACGAAGCAGACAGCCCGCAAGTCCACCGGAGGAAAGGCCCCGAGGAAGCAGCTGGCCACCAAGGCCGCTCGCAAGAGCGCGCCGGCGACGGGAGGCGTCAAGAAGCCCCACAGGTACCGCCCCGGTACCGTGGCCCTTCGTGAGATCAGGAGATACCAGAAGAGCACGGAGCTCCTCATCCGCAAGCTGCCCTTCCAGCGCCTGGTGCGTGAGATCGCCCAGGACTTCAAGACCGATCTTCGGTTCCAGAGCTCCGCCGTCATGGCTCTCCAGGAGGCCAGCGAGGCTTACCTAGTGGGTCTCTTTGAGGACACCAACCTCTGCGCCATCCACGCTAAGCGTGTGACCATCATGCCCAAGGACATCCAGCTGGCCCGCCGTATCCGCGGAGAGCGAGCTTAGAAAGCTACTTTCGGCCGAAAAACAAAGGTCCTTTTCAGGACCAGTACATACTTAAAAGTTTGAATTTAGCACGATCGCACAATAATTAACGACGATGTAAATCCATTGGAATGATGGACGACATGAAATTTCCTTTGCGCATGGCAAGTGCGTTTGCACGGCTACGCATGAAATGAGATGAAATAAAAGTTCGTGCGATGCTTACCTGACGCGCTTAACGAAAAGAAAACAATACTCCGTGACGTGTTGTTCATTTTACACGTTCTATGAATGTTATTCTTAATTTTTTTTTTCGTCCGTCCATGTCGCATCATCAATTTTAAATAGGACCGTTGTTTTTGCATGGCATTAATCATGATAAATGTTAACTTTGGGCGTGCTCAGTGGCGTGGGCATTGAGTGGCAAGCATCTTTGGAAGACATGATGGTCCTAAAAAGGACCGAGATTGGACGCTGTCTGCTGTCCTAGGTGCGCCGGTGGCGAAGCAGTGATGGTTCACTTCTTTTTCTGGGCGGCGGAAGGTTTCTTGGCGGCGGGCTTGGCCTTGGTGGGCGTCTTCTTGGGCTTGGGGGTCTTGGGTTTGGTGGCCGCCTTTTTCGCCTTCGACGGGGACTTTGCCGCCTTGGCGGCGGGTTTCCCAGCCGCCGGCTTCTTCTTTGGCTTGTCCGCCGCCTTCTTCGCCTTCTTGGCTGGTGGCGCGGACTTGCTTCGCTCCTTGGGCGCGGACCTCTTGGTGCCACTGGACGCCTTCTCGGAGGACTTCTTGGCTCCGACCGCTTTCGGTTTCTTTACTCCCGTCTTCTTGACGACCTTTTTCGCCTTGGTCGTCCCGCTGGCTGCCGCGGGTGCGGCCTTCTTGCTGTGGCTCAGCTTGAAGGAACCTGAGGCGCCCTTTCCCTTGGTCTGGACGAGAGTTCCGGCGGTGACGGCCGCCTTGAGGTACTTCTTGATGAAAGGCGAGAGCCTCTCGGCGTCCACTTTGTAGCTGGCTGCGATGTACTTCTTGATGGCTTGAAGGGAAGAGCCACCGCGCTCCTTGAGGCCCTTGACTGCGTTGTTAACCATCTCGGAAGTGGGCGGGTGCGACGGCTTTGCGCGAGCCTTCTTGGCTGCTCCGCCCTTGCTGGCCTTCTTGGAAGCCGCGGAGGTTCCTGAAGAAGGCAGGGGTTTTACTGCGACGGTGCCCGAAGGCTGGGCTGCCGGTGGTGCGGCTGCCGCTGCTCCAGATGCTGCGTCTGCCATGTTATCGGCTGCTGCGTGATGATAGAAAGAGAAAATTACCAAGACATGGATTTCATACGAAAGTCCACCTTGCTATCGTACCATTTCGGAGCAAAATACGATCTCTTCCTCTCGCCTCCGGTGCGCTTCTCGGATTGTTTGTACTCCACTCCTCCTCCGACTTTCGCGTTTCGGAGAGTGTCGGGGGCGCGTAACGAGGGCGCCTTGCGCCGCGGCGCCCGTCAGGGTTCCACCCTGTCGGCCGTGGCGGCGCCAGGCGTTTGGCGAGCCCAGTTCGTGTGCAGCGGGTCGTCAAAATACGGGTTGTCGTCCTGTCGAAGGCGTACCCGGGAATAAACGTTGCACACGTTTCTACCGGGGTCGATTCCTCGAGATCCGAGGTAACGTACGTTCGAGGCCATCCTTCACCTGGTATTGGACGCGCTCGCGACCCGGTGGGCCGCGCGCCGGCCGCGGAAAGCGGCCCCGAGAAGACGGTCCCTTCGGACGCCTTCCCCCTGACTCGGCGCCTGTCAAACCTTCCTCCTGTTCCTCCCCGGTGCCTGTCCCGTAAGCGGACGTTTATGCATTTTTCGACGACTCGGGGGCGTCGCGACGCACCCACCTCCCGCGCCCGTGGGAAAGGATTATCGAGTCGCAAATGGAGACGGAGTCACCCGTTAAGCGCACGCCTTACGACGCGTCCGCGTGGGCTTCGAAATGGTTGCATGGGGTGGCCGAAGGGGAAAAAGAAATGAACTGTACGCACGCGAATGGGACGTCAAAGTTCACGTACAACAAAGTCGAGGATGGCGCCGAATTATGCTTTAGCCCCGTGAGCGGGCGGGAAAAACAATGTAGTAGCCGAGGGCGCGCAGTGGCGACCCGGCCGTGACGAGTTTGCTCCGTCTCCAACGGCTTCGGACGTCGGTACCTCGTTGCGGGATGATGAATTTGTAGCAACCGGCATGTCATCGGAAACGAAATGATACTTCATCACGGGAAAACTCTTATTGTCGTTGAAACGGCGCCACATCCACGTTTCCGCGGATGTCTACCCTAGTTTCCTTGCACGTCTTTCGAAGAGGAGAGTCGTCTGCCGTCGACTTGTTATCGCGTACATTTCTTTTATTAACCTTCCTTATCTGTGCGATGCGTTGGATGTGCTTTTCTCCACGGTGCCGTCAAGTTACGGAATACACCCCTACGACCTTAAAAAAAAAAATCCCTCCCACACACACGCTGTATGTCACGTTAAATGACCCTGTGTGATGGGATACCTCGGGGACGTAGTCAACGTGAAAGCGACTCCTTGAAAACCAGGCTCTCGTAAGCGTACGTAATTCGTGTCGGCAATTTCGCTCGGTACACATCCCCCGCCGTACGTCTTATTCACGGAAACGGCGAAAATAGGGCGCATCGCGGGATTGTATGCGCGATCATTACGATGGGAATCGCCATAAGCAAATAGGACAGATGCGTTTAACTCAATAATATCCACATCCCTTTCGTCGTAGTTGCGGAGCTATGACGGCTTGTATTCGTGTCACAATATTTTTCAGTTGCTTCCAACCTAATTTCACATCGTTTCCACTTGTTTCCAATCGACATAATGTGTGTCAAGCATATGGATCTTGTTTTTTACCTCCATGCCGTTGGAATAATATCTTTCATTAGAGCAATGGTCGACTTTTCCTTATAACTTTCGAGGGTCGGGATAGTGATTGACGGATAAGGTAGAGTGAATAGCCCTTACCTGGAAAACATTCCTGTGAATAAATAAAAAAAAACGTGGGAAAAAGCCGTCGGGGCGTGATGCGGCGTTCAATAGTGATGACAGATTATACTATCTGGCGTAGGAAAGACTTGAACACGATTTTTCCTGGGATCGTAATCAGGGATCCAGGCTGGTTTCCAGTGCTTGCGGGGTTGGGGGGACTAGGGGCGGCATTAACAGCCGGAACCGTTCATTCCTCTACGACCTCTCTTTCGTGGAACTCTATCACCGTCGACAGTTCACGGAACATCATTTCTCGGTTCTGTCTCGAAGAAGCCCCTGTGTTAATTCAATTACTCAGTATCTACTTCGTTCTGCATTACTTAATCAATACATGTGGACCCATCAAATATTTCATCCCCGTTCATTGTTGATTCCTTGAGGTTCTTAGCGATGCGGAAGCAACTTTATCGTCACGAGTAATAAAAGAACGATGATTAACAATTTTAAGCTGTCTGGTACCTAGCACATCACCATAAAAGATACGAAATAAGCATTCCAGTGAACAGGAAAACAAATAGTCGTCTTTTCCCCGGCCAATCTGGGATCATTGCAATGTGAAGCGAAAGTCAATCAGGAGTTAAGAGGATTCAATCCACTCACGATGAAGTAGACGACTGAAGGTTGCGTAGGTCTATGTGCACGTTCGTGTGTGTTAGTTTCTAGTGTTCATATGTAAATGACAGTTGTGTCAATGGGGGAACGTTATTCGAAAGTAACACTAGTTGACTCGAATTTAATCATTCTTATTACCAGTAGTTGCATTGCAAAATTTGACATTATCACGGCAGGAGGTAGGTGATGACTGTCATAAATGTTCGCTAATGGAGGACGTTTGTCATCCATTCCGAGATTTTGAAAAAAAAACTGTCTCCGTTTACATATCGCTGCGTACCCGAGATATTTTACTAATTTGGTACTCTGTGTGGATGAATTTATTAACAGATGTCATAAGGGTGATTTCAACTACACAAATTTGACAAAGTTCAATGTTAAGTATTAACGCCTCGCTGTGACTGGTATGACATTACATGATATCCCGGTGATTAAGCATCACCACAACTGCTAAGGTAATTAATCGTCATGGTGTATATCATGAGTCTTAAAATCACACGATCGTTATGAAATTTACACCGCTTCACGGCTCGTCGGCATTTTCTCCCGTCCGTAGTTAAGTTGTATGTTACTAAGTTGCCTAGGCAAGGACGTTATTCCATTCCATTCCCGGCCACTGTTACTAGATGAATCTGATTAAATATCGCTTCACGAATCACTATTGTCCTCAAAGCCGAGCGTCCTTCGGTTAACGCCACTGCGGGAAATCGGTTGTCGAATACGGTGAAGTGACGATCTCGTGTACCTAGTGTCAAAATGCGGCCGGGGTGGATTCTTCAATGGGGCTAATGCGGTAAAGATTTTCACCAAATTTGCAGAAAGTTGAAATGCTAAAAGGACGGACAGGTAGGCACATGCGGCAACCTTTTTCGTCAGAAATGCACTTGTAGGAAGAGTCGCCTTAATGAAAACGTTATGCAATCATCTCATAAATGATTATACCGGCCGCTAATTTTAAAGATTTCTCTTTCACGTCAAACTTCGACCTCTTTTCCCTAGATTTCATTTCCCTAATCCCGCAAAGAAATAAACAACATTAACGTATGTCCTTCCATCCCTTGTGTATCAACGTAATAAATTAGCGGGTAAGTTGGGACTGGGACCATTTAACTTTTGCCTAGAGAAACATTTTCTGTTCTGTGGCGTGACAAGACAAGTAAAGATTTCTGGAAAGGTTAATTTCGTTCAAAAGAAGGGGAATGAGTCGTGTCCCGCGGAAGGGACCCCGGTTCAAAACTATAACAAGAATCGGTCATTTGGAGGCATGGTGATCAAAGAACTGGTCTACTTGTCACGTCTGTCTCGATGCATTTGTAATCAATTGCTGATAAATCGTTGCAGTATCGCAAAAAAAAAAATTGCGGAAAAGGATGAAAAATCACTCAAATCGACTTTAAAATACTTGGGGGATTCGTTCAGAGGAGGTTTATCAACATTGTTTCAGCGAGATGGCGATTTTCCAAGATGGAAACCCGATGCCATTACATAAATTGTTATTTGTGCGAATGATGCTGATTCCATATGCTGTTAACGACGATGCATTCCGTAGAAATAGTTTCTGGGAATTGATTGATTGGATGAATAAGCACAATGGAAAATCCACGGAAGCGCTCACTGCCCGCCATTTTGTTTATTGCGACGCCTGCTCGTCACGACTTGGTGAATGTACAAGGAACGCTGTTGCCCAGCTGCGTTCTATGCTTGCGAGGTTTACCACAGAAATTTCTTCCTCGTGCGGAATGCCACGTGGGTCATTGCGACAGCCCTTTTCTGGTTAACGTAGAAACTTGGGGCGAGGACGGGTCGCATTACCTGCCTCCTCGCGTTGAACCCCCGAGGAGTTTTACGACGTAGCGGATGGGACGGGAGGTTAAGCGGAATTAGCCTTCGCGGAAAAACGGCCGCGTGGGAAGGGCATGTGGGGACCTGTCATTTACTGCCCCTGGAAGTGAAGCAGGAGCAACGTGACCACAAGCGTACCAGTTTCGGAGGGAGACGGACGCCGTGAATCCATATTATATTTGACGGAGGGAGACATGTAAGTCAAGGCTTACGTCTGAGAAACGAGCATAGCAGGTCAGTGGTTTGAAAGTACTGGGTGAAAGGGAAGTAATCATGGGAATATAATATTTTTTCCTTAATATCTCGACGGTCATTTTCATCAAATGCAGACGCATAGCAGTAGAAAATATATTTGAATAGGAGGTAAGAAATTCGTCCATCTTTTATTGTCATAAGTTTCTCCTTTACATTTACTCTATTTTTTCGTGAACCGCGCGCGTGCACACCAGGTAAGTAGTTGGTGAATCGGAGGAAAGCGTGGGACTCTAATTTCCCAGGTTTTTACGTTTATTTATGTACGTCCATTGCGGCCGAGTATTGACGATTGCCCATCGCAGTCGGGTATTGAAAACTGAAGATTATTTCATGGCCCTTAGAAGGGCCGTTAGGATGCATCAAAGCAATCCCGTCGAGGAATTTACTTTGAGCTGGTGTACTTGGTGACGGCCTTGGTCCCCTCGGAGACGGCGTGCTTGGCCAGCTCACCGGGAAGCAAGAGCCTGACGGCGGTCTGCACCTCCCGGCTGGTGATGGTGGAGCGCTTGTTGTAGTGAGCCAGGCGAGAAGCTTCGGCGGCGATTCTCTCGAAAATATCGTTGACGAAGCTGTTCATGATGCTCATGGCCTTGCTGGAGATTCCGGTGTCGGGGTGCACCTGCTTCAGCACTTTGTAGATGTAGATTGCGTAGCTCTCCTTCCTCCTGCGCTTCTTCTTCTGTCTCCCTTGGAGATGTTCTTCTGGGCCTTGCCCGCTTTCTTCGCAGCCTTTCCGCTCGTCTTGGGTGGCATGGTGATCACGTTCGGCGAACGGGGTCGATTTCAGTATTTTTCGCCGAACATCAGTCGCCTGCTTATGTACCCCTGGTCCGTTCCGTGAGCCGAATCTCCTCGACGACCAATCACGTAAAAGCATGATGTGGCGTCGCTAGGACGGCGGCAGCCTATATAAATGCGCCCAGGAGTCTGACAGCGATTAGACAGCACTACCAGATAAAGAAGCATTCAGCCATGTCCGGACGAGGAAAGGGAGGAAAAGTGAAGGGGAAGTCCAAGTCCCGCTCCAGCAGGGCCGGTCTTCAGTTTCCGGTCGGTCGTATCCACCGTCTGCTCCGCAAGGGGAACTATGCCGAGCGTGTTGGTGCCGGTGCCCAGTCTACTTGGCCGCCGTCATGGAGTACCTGGCCGCGGAAGTCCTCGAGTTGGCCGGTAACGCTGCCAGGGACAACAAGAAGACGAGAATCATCCCTCGTCACTTGCAGTTGGCCATCCGCAACGACGAGGAGTTGAATAAGCTCCTGTCGGGCGTTACCATCGCTCAGGGAGGTGTCCTTCCGAACATCCAGGCGGTGCTCCTGCCCAAGAAGGACTGAGAAGAAGGCATAAGCATCACGCTGTGCGCATAAAAGGTCCTTTTCAGGACCAGAACATACTAGAGAGATGTACGCGATAAATGTCATGTGAAAAATATAATAATAACAATAAACGTAATAAGCATAGCGAATGAAACGTGGAGCTATAATTGGGCTAAGGTAAACGATGGGAAATAAAGCGTATAAAAAGTGAAAGCGTTTGTGCTGAAATGCAACGAAGAATGATTGAAGGTGACACTGCTTCGTTTACAATGTATTTCATAGTCTGTCATAAAATTTCACCTGCAATCTGCCGCTTAACTACGTTATTTCTTGTTAACATGTATGGTTGCAACGGCGCGATACACATTGTCGCCAGTCCGTTGCCACGTGCTTATTCATGTACGGTTGCAACGGCGCGATATACATTGTCGCCAGTCCGTTGCCACGTGCTTATTCCGATTCGCTGACAATGTCTTTAACGTCGGTAAAGGCTCATACAATTTCAACTCTATTATCACCGCCATTTTTCCTGTGCGCTCGAACAGGTCTTACTTTACTGATTTATCGCCGTCACATACGCTTTAGCGAATAAATTTTTCGTTCCGTTATGGCAAAGGATTAGCTCCATCTCTGAACATTGTATTGGTCCTTAGAAGGACCTTTTTTTATCGACGTACGCCGGGTGTCGGATGGCGATCCCGTCGCGTCGTGTCTAACCGCCAAACCCGTAGAGAGTGCGGCCCTGTCTCTTGAGTGCGTACACGACGTCCATGGCTGTGACGGTCTTCCTCTTGGCGTGTTCGGTGTAGGTGACGGCGTCACGAATAACGTTCTCAAGGAACACCTTGAGCACACCGCGCGTCTCCTCGTAGATGAGTCCGGAGATACGCTTCACTCCACCTCGGCGGGCGAGACGGCGGATGGCCGGCTTGGTGATGCCCTGGATGTTATCGCGGAGAACTTTGCGATGACGTTTGGCTCCTCCCTTTCCCAGGCCTTTTCCTCCCTTGCCGCGTCCAGTCATCTCTGTAGTCTGCTCGTAGTAAGGGCTGCTGTCTGATGACCTGAAATGCACCTTCGCCGGTATTTATAAACGTCGCCGCCGCGGCGATGACGTACCCGACCTCTCCACCAATCAGCGTCGCCCGTACTATCTGGCGCCATTCTCGGAAGTGCTTAAAAGACGGCGTTGACCCGGCTTTTTACAGATCGCAGAAATGGCACGTACGAAGCAGACAGCCCGCAAGTCCACCGGAGGAAAGGCCCCGAGGAAGCAGCTGGCCACCAAGGCCGCTCGCAAGAGCGCGCCGGCGACGGGAGGCGTCAAGAAGCCCCACAGGTACCGCCCCGGTACCGTGGCCCTTCGTGAGATCAGGAGATACCAGAAGAGCACGGAGCTCCTCATCCGCAAGCTGCCCTTCCAGCGCCTGGTGCGTGAGATCGCCCAGGACTTCAAGACCGATCTTCGGTTCCAGAGCTCCGCCGTCATGGCTCTCCAGGAGGCCAGCGAGGCTTACCTAGTGGGTCTCTTTGAGG
>NW_027287590.1:0-47528 GCF_022747635.1 Hetaerina americana
GTTGACAAATAAACCAAATAAAACAGGAGTTCGCACTCAAAAACAAGAAAATAAAGCAAACAATGCATTTGTTTAGCTTTTTTTATATTTTATCCAGTGGACATATTTCCATAAGTAATGATTAAAACGGCATTCTTTTGTCTTTGGAGTCAATGATTCATGCGTTTCAAAGGCATATGTTCCATTTTTAGAAATTTTAATCCTTCTCAATCCAGCAGTTATCTTTGCCATCCTCCCCCCCCACCCCCCCTCTCATTTGTGCTTAAAGTTTGAAAATCTCAAGTCCCACAAATCTAACATATATATATCCATGGTGATGATTATCGTTCATTGTTGACAAATAAACCAAATAAAACCAGGAGTTCGCACTCAAAAACAAGAAAATAAAGCAAACAATGCATTTGTTTAGCTTTTTTTATATCTTATCCAGTGGACATATTTCCATAAGTAATGATTAAAACGGCATTCTTTTGTCTTTGGAGTCAATGATTCATGCGTTTCGAAGGCATATGTTCCATTTTTAGAAATTTTAATCCTTCTCAATCCAGCAGTTATCTTTGCCATCCTCCCCCCCCACCCCCCCTCTCATTTGTGCTTAAAGTTTGAAAATCTCAAGTCCCACAAATCTAACATATATATATCCATGGTGATGATTATCGTTCATTGTTAACAAAAAAACCAAATAAAACCAGGAATTCGCACTCAAAAACAAGAAAATAAAGCAAACAATGCATTTGTTTAGCTTTTTTTATATCTTATCCAGTGGACATATTTCCATAAGTAATGATTAAAACGGCATTCTTTTGTCTTTGGAGTCAATGATTCATGCGTTTCGAAGGCATATGTTCCATTTTTAGAAATTTTAATCCTTCTCAATCCAGCAGTTATCTTTGCCATCCTCCCCCCCACCCCCCCTCTCATTTGTGCTTAAAGTTTGAAAATCTCAAGTCCCACAAATCTAACATATATATATCCATGGTGATGATTATCGTTCATTGTTAACAAAAAAACCAAATAAAACCAGGAATTCGCACTCAAAAACAAGAAAATAAAGCAAACAATGCATTTGTTTAGCTTTTTTTATATTTTATCCAGTGGACATATTTCCATAAGTAATGATTAAAACGGCATTCTTTTGTCTTTGGAGTCAATGATTCATGCGTTTCAAAGGCATATGTTCCATTTTTAGAAATTTTAATCCTTCTCAATCCAGCAGTTATCTTTGCCATCCTCCCCCCCACCCCCCCTCTCATTTGTGCTTAAAGTTTGAAAATCTCAAGTCCCACAAATCTAACATATATATATCCATGGTGATGATTATCGTTCATTGTTGACAAATAAACCAAATAAAACCAGGAGTTCGCACTCAAAAACAAGAAAATAAAGCAAACAATGCATTTGTTTAGCTTTTTTTATATCTTATCCAGTGGACATATTTCCATAAGTAATGATTAAAACGGCATTCTTTTGTCTTTGGAGTCAATGATTCATGCGTTTCAAAGGCATATGTTCCATTTTTAGAAATTTTAATCCTTCTCAATCCAGCAGTTATCTTTGCCATCCTCCCCCCCACCCCCTCTCATTTGTGCTTAAAGTTTGAAAATCTCAAGTCCCACAAATCTAACATATATATATCCATGGTGATGATTATCGTTCATTGTTAACAAATAAACCAAATAAAACCAGGAGTTCGCACTCAAAAACAAGAAAATAAAGCAAACAATGCATTTGTTTAGCTTTTTTATATCTTATCCAGTGGACATATTTCCATAAGTAATGATTAAAACGGCATTCTTTTGTCTTTGGAGTCAATGATTCATGCGTTTCAAAGGCATATGTTCCATTTTTAGAAATTTTAATCCTTCTCAATCCAGCAGTTATCTTTGCCATCCTCCCCCCCACCCCCTCTCATTTGTGCTTAAAGTTTGAAATCTCAAGTCCCACAAATCTAACATATATATATCCATGGTGATGATTATCGTTCATTGTTAACAAATAAACCAAATAAAACCAGGAGTTCGCACTCAAAAACAAGAAAATAAAGCAAACAATGCATTTGTTTAGCTTTTTTTATATCTTATCCAGTGGACATATTTCCATAAGTAATGATTAAAACGGCATTCTTTTGTCTTTGGAGTCAATGATTCATGCGTTTCAAAGGCATATGTTCCATTTTTAGAAATTTTAATCCTTCTCAATCCAGCAGTTATCTTTGCCATCCTCCCCCCCACCCCCTCTCATTTGTGCTTAAAGTTTGAAAATCTCAAGTCCCACAAATCTAACATATATATATCCATGGTGATGATTATCGTTCATTGTTAACAAATAAACCAAATAAAACCAGGAATTCGCACTCAAAAACAAGAAAATAAAGCAAACAATGCATTTGTTTAGCTTTTTTATATCTTATCCAGTGGACATATTTCCATAAGTAATGATTAAAACGGCATTCTTTTGTCTTTGGAGTCAATGATTCATGCGTTTCAAAGGCATATGTTCCATTTTTAGAAATTTTAATCCTTCTCAATCCAGCAGTTATCTTTGCCATCCTCCCCCCCACCCCCCCTCTCATTTGTGCTTAAAGTTTGAAAATCTCAAGTCCCACAAATCTAACATATATATATCCATGGTGATGATTATCGTTCATTGTTAACAAATAAACCAAATAAAACCAGGAATTCGCACTCAAAAACAAGAAAATAAAGCAAACAATGCATTTGTTTAGCTTTTTTTATATCTTATCCAGTGGACATATTTCCATAAGTAATGATTAAAACGGCATTCTTTTGTCTTTGGAGTCAATGATTCATGCGTTTCAAAGGCATATGTTCCATTTTTAGAAATTTTAATCCTTCTCAATCCAGCAGTTATCTTTGCCATCCTCCCCCCCCACCCCCTCTCATTTGTGCTTAAAGTTTGAAAATCTCAAGTCCCACAAATCTAACATATATATATCCATGGTGATGATTATCGTTCATTGTTAACAAATAAACCAAATAAAACCAGGAATTCGCACTCAAAAACAAGAAAATAAAGCAAACAATGCATTTGTTTAGCTTTTTTTATATCTTATCCAGTGGACATATTTCCATAAGTAATGATTAAAACGGCATTCTTTTGTCTTTGGAGTCAATGATTCATGCGTTTCAAAGGCATATGTTCCATTTTTAGAAATTTTAATCCTTCTCAATCCAGCAGTTATCTTTGCCATCCTCCCCCCCACCCCCTCTCATTTGTGCTTAAAGTTTGAAAATCTCAAGTCTCACAAATCTAACATATATATGTATCCATGGTGTTGATTATCGTTCATTGTTAACCAAAAAACCAAATAAAACCAGGAATTCGCACTCAAAAACAAGAAAATAAAGCAATCAATGCATTTGTTGAACTTTTTTTATATCTTATCCAGTGGACATATTTCCATAAGTAATGCGTAAAACGGCATTCTTTTGTCTTTGGAGTCAATGATTCATGCGTTTCAAAGGCATATGTTCCATTTTTAGAAATTTCAATCCTTCTCAATCCAGCAGTTATCTTTGCCATCCTCCCCCCCACCCCCTCTCATTTGTGCTTAAAGTTTGAAAATCTCAAGTCCCACAAATCTAACATATATATATCCATGGTGATGATTATCGTTCATTGTTAACAAAAAAACCAAATAAAACCAGGAATTCGCACTCAAAAACAAGAAAATAAAGCAAACAATGCATTTGTTTAGCTTTTTTTATATCTTATCCAGTGGACATATTTCCATAAGTAATGCGTAAAACGGCATTCTTTTGTCTTTGGAGTCAATGATTCATGCGTTTCAAAGGCATATGTTCCATTTTTAGAAATTTCAATCCTTCTCAATCCAGCAGTTATCTTTGCCATCCTCCCCCCCACCCCCTCTCATTTGTGCTTAAAGTTTGAAAATCTCAAGTCCCACAAATCTAACATATATATATCCATGGTGATGATTATCGTTCATTGTTAACAAAAAAACCAAATAAAACCAGGAATTCGCACTCAAAAACAAGAAAATAAAGCAAACAATGCATTTGTTTAGCTTTTTTTATATCTTATCCAGTGGACATATTTCCATAAGTAATGCGTAAAACGGCATTCTTTTGTCTTTGGAGTCAATGATTCATGCGTTTCAAAGGCATATGTTCCATTTTTAGAAATTTCAATCCTTCTCAATCCAGCAGTTATCTTTGCCATCCTCCCCCCCACCCCCTCTCATTTGTGCTTAAAGTTTGAAAATCTCAAGTCCCACAAATCTAACATATATATATCCATGGTGATGATTATCGTTCATTGTTAACAAAAAAACCAAATAAAACCAGGAATTCGCACTCAAAAACAAGAAAATAAAGCAAACAATGCATTTGTTTAACTTTTTTTATATCTTATCCAGTGGACAAATTTCCATAAGGAATGCGTAAAACGGCATTCTTTTGTCTTTGGAGTCAATGATTCATGCGTTTCAAAGGCATATGTTCCATTTTTAGAAATTTCAATCCTTCTCAATCCAGCAGTTATCTTTGCCATCCTCCCCCCCACCCCCTCTCATTTGTGCTTAAAGTTTGAAAATCTCAAGTCCCACAAATCTAACATATATATATCCATGGTGATGATTATCGTTCATTGTTAACAAAAAAAACCAAATAAAACCAGGAATTCGCACTCAAAAACAAGAAAATAAAGCAAACAATGCATTTGTTTAGCTTTTTTTATATCTTATTCAGTGGACATATTTCCATAAGTAATGATTAAAACGGCATTCTTTTGTCTTTGGAGTCAATGATTCATGCGTTTCAAAGGCATATGTTCCATTTTTAGAAATTTTAATCCTTCTCAATCCAGCAGTTATCTTTGCCATCCTCCCCCCCACCCCCTCTCATTTGTGCTTAAAGTTTGAAAATCTCAAGTCCCACAAATCTAACATATATATATCCATGGTGATGATTATCGTTCATTGTTAACAAAAAAACCAAATAAAACCAGGAATTCGCACTCAAAAACAAGAAAATAAAGCAAACAATGCATTTGTTTAGCTTTTTTTATATCTTATTCAGTGGACATATTTCCATAAGTAATGATTAAAACGGCATTCTTTTGTCTTTGGAGTCAATGATTCATGCGTTTCAAAGGCATATGTTCCATTTTTAGAAATTTCAATCCTTCTCAATCCAGCAGTTATCTTTGCCATCCTCCCCCCCACCCCCTCTCATTTGTGCTTAAAGTTTGAAAATCTCAAGTCTCACAAATCTAACATATATATATCCATGGTGATGATTATCGTTCATTGTTAACAAAAAAACCAAATAAAACCAGGAATTCGCACTCAAAAACAAGAAAATAAAGCAAACAATGCATTTGTTTAGCTTTTTTTATATCTTATCCAGTGGACATATTTCCATAAGTAATGCGTAAAACGGCATTCTTTTGTCTTTGGAGTCAATGATTCATGCGTTTCAAAGGCATATGTTCCATTTTTAGAAATTTTAATCCTTGTCAATCCAGCAGTTATCTTTGCCATCCTCCCCCCCACCCCCTCTCATTAGTGCTTAAAGTTTGAAAATCTCAAGTCTCACAAATCTAACATATATATATATCCATGGTGTTGATTATCGTTCATTGTTAACAAAAAAACCAAATAAAATCAGGAGTTCGCACTCAAAAACTAGAAAATAGAGCAATCAATGCATTTGTTTAGCTTTTTTTATATCTTATCCAGTGGACATATTTCCATAAGTAATGCGTAAAACGGCATTCTTTTGTCTTTGGAGTCAATGATTCATGCGTTTCAAAGGCATATGTTCCATTTTTAGAAATTTTAATCCTTCTCAATCCAGCAGTTATCTTTGCCATCCTCCCCCCCACCCCCTCTCATTTGTGCTTAAAGTTTGAAAATCTCAAGTCTCACAAATCTAACACATATATCTCCATGGTGTTGATTATCGTTCATTGTTAACAAATAAACCAAATAAAACCAGGAATTCGCACTCAAAAACAAGAAAATAGAGCAATCAATGCATCTGTTTAACTTTTTTTATATCTTATCCAGTGGACATATTTCCATAAGTAATGCGTAAAACGGCATTCTTTTGTCTTTGGAGTCAATGATTCATGCGTTTCAAAGGCATATGTTCCATTTTTAGAAATTTATATCCATGGTGTTAATTGTTGTTCATTGTTAACAAAAAAAACCAAATAAAACCTGGAATTTCCCCTTAAAAACTAGAAACAGTCGCAATAAATGCATTTGTTTAACTTTCTTAATAACTTATCTAGTGCACATATTTCCATGAGTAATGCGTAAAACATCACTCTTTTGTTTTTAAGGACACACAATTATGGCGTTTCAAAGGCATTTGTTCCATTCTCACAAATTATTACTCTTCTCAATCCAGCAATTATCCTTGCCTTCCACCCCCCCTCCTGCTTGTCCTTCAAAGTTTCAAAATCTCAAGCCTCACAAGTCTAACATAGATGTTTCCATGGTCATGATTGTTGTTCATTGTTAACATTGTTAATAATGTCATTTCTTCCCTTTTCAGAAGTTTTCATTCTCCTCAATTCAGCGATTACAATTGCCATTCCCCCACCCCCCCCTGCCCCAAATTGTACTCAAAATTAGAAAATCTCACTTTGAACAAATCAAAAGAAGAAGTTTTTGTGGTCTTTATTATTGGTCATTGTTAACATTAAAAACCTAATCATTAAATCAGAATGAAAACAGTAAACTTAAACCTCCAATCGCAATAATCAAGGCGGAAAGTATTGAATTCAGCAAGATTTCCGAATTACAAGGATTGAATGCCTAATGGCCAATATTTGACGGCTATATCCACGGACCGTCAATTTAATTTAGCATTTAGATATCACAGTGGTGTATCCTATGATATATATATATATTTATATATATATATATATATATATATATATATATATATATACTGAAAACCACTATATATATACTTTGTTGTACAGACTTAGTGGACTATTCGACGGATGGTATATTTTTTAACATTAAAACCCAAGTCCCATATTGATGCAATATTGATCAATAAATACATACATTTATTGAAATAATATATTCAATGTGTTTGGTTACTCTTTAAAATGTGATAAATTTGAATCAGACACCACTGTATTTGTTAGAAATCATTATTTTCGTATAAAATAGCGATTCTTATGAATATGCTTCCATAAATTTATTAAATATAGTTTAATTTAAAAATATAGAACACTTTGAAGCCAATTATAATGTTACTTTTCCCGTAAAAAGCAAAAGAAATGAATCTTAATTTTGGCGATTGACGTCATAATTGGCAGGAGTGTTGGCTCGTCGCTCGAGTACCAAAGGCACTCGACCATTCGAAGGGATTGAAAACGGAGTAATAAAACTCCCCAGCAGAGGCAGCACAATCAGTATCAATGCTTGAGATACCCGTGACTCAGCGCTAGCGGACAGCGGACAAACTACGTCGACGTTACTCAGAAATACGAATATAAGTAATTTTAAACTGCAGTCATAATATTATGAATAATTGTTTTCAAAAATAAGCATTTTAAGTCTTTTTTTTATGAACTGCCATGAGTTTTAAACAGATATTTCCAAGATAAGCTGCAATTTATTCGCATCATGAAGATGTCTGGCAATATTTTTTGTTTTTGGAAAAATACGTTTTTAAACGAAAAATTCGCGATATTTTTTACAAGGACTTTTTCTTTAGAAAATAATAGTGAACATCAAAAACCAAATAGTTGCAACTTCTTCCCATTAAACATAACCCTTGCCTGCTTAGTGCGTGGTCATTAGGGATTTAAATTCATTTGAATTTAGCCAAAATATATATTACTAACACACTTTTGGCGAAATGAACGGAAATTACATATTTATATACATAATTATATGAATATTTATTTATTTATATATATAGGGGATCGAGATAGCGCGGTGGCTATCGTACTGGCTTCCCACCCATAGGACCCTGGTTCAAATCCCAGTGGCGGTATTGATAATTTTTCAGAGGTATCTCGATCCCTAATTGAGATAGTTTGTGGAGGGCTATTTGAGTGAGTACGCCGTGCGTCGGATGGGACGTTAAATTGTTGACCCCTTGGCGCCATCTGTTAACAGAGTAGGCTAATGCTGACGCCGGGTTTCTCTCTCCACCCTTCATCCTTTCCTGTCCATCCCAGATGGCGCAAATGGCATCAGATGTCGGTCGCCTACCCTAAATATTACTGATTATTTATATATATATATATATATATATATATATATATATATATATATATATATATATATATTGGTATACATATATATTACATAGGTAAAATTTCCTGAGTATTTTTAGCTATTTACGGATTCATTTCATCAGCACGACAGATTACATTATTATGAAGGATTGTTCAATTTGTAAAGTCTAATAATTTTTTGCGGCATTTTAACGTACAGGAGAAAGCTGACATTTCTCCTAAATATGCAAAAGGTTATTCCCTGTGAGAATTTAGTTAAATAAAATGGTCCAACTATGCAATAAATGACCTTAAAGACATTTTTCCTGTTAGACTGACCCGTACAGGATGAAAATTAATGTCGGTACTTTTGTACGATCGATACTCCTTTGGCTGTAACAAAAATGCAGTGCCATTTACACTTTAAATGTATATAGAATATCATTAGCAATGAACTGACGGGTAAAATAAGATTAATTACAATACCATATCTGTTTTCAATATGGAGGAAAAAATAGGAAACTTTAGAAATTGAACAGACTATATAATGTGATTTTTACGTGGAAGGGTTGCTATTTATAATGTGGTTCTCTGACAGCACTAAGTACCTTAGCGACGTCATCTAGTGTTTCAAACTGAAAGCTTTGACACTTTAAACGATAACTATTTCTAGAAAATTCTATTTTTTGATCATAACTTTTGTTTAATGAAGAAAATTGAGTTTAACTCTTGAACACAAAAAAAGGCATTGATTTTTTTATTCACGACTTCCGACTTGGATTATCAAGACATGAGTGAATTCATCAACTTACTTCCACATTTGGCAATAAAGCCCGGTTCTTTGGAATGTTGGGAGCCTTAAAAATTTGGTGTGCATGTTGAAATATAAATATATTATATTTAAACTGAAACATATGTACTCCGATCTGATTCCATGCCTCCCCTCGTATTAGACTGCAGAAGGTCCTGTTTCTAATTAATTTTCCCAAAAATTCAAACGCAAATTGATTAGATGGAAACGTATTTTCGTAGCGAAAGATTGAATTTTAAATTAATATTAAATTTAATGCATTCAATGCGTTGGTTTAGGAGAAAAATGTTATAATAATTTAGAAGTTGAACACGCGTATAATTTTGTGTTCAGTGTCTTCTTAGACAATGGTTTTTTCGCTATTCTAAAATAAGCTTGGATATTATGAAAGTTTATTCTTCTGTAAAAAATATTATTATTTATATCTCTATAAGTTTATACTCACTAAAATGAATAGGTTAGTAGAAAAAAATTACGTTGCTAGGGACGAAATTAAAGATCTTTCGATATAAACAGATCCCTGAATTCTTATGATGTTGGTCGTAGAAATTAATTATTTTCTGTGAACCTAAAAGTAAAATGGATATTTTGAATTCCGATATAAGTAAATAAAGGTTATTTCTAGAACTGGGGTAAGTTTCAACTATCATTCTTTTATGGTTAGGTTGAAACTAATTATAAGACTTTACAAAATAAACAAACGAAAATATTTTGTGGGTAGCTTCCAATTATTTAATTATTATCTCTCAAAAAAATATGAAATTCTATGTTTTTAAATGGTAATAATATGAATAAAGGTCACTTCTTGTACGTCTATAAGTTTCAACATTCAATCTTGTTCAGTTTAGTGACAAAATATTAAAAGACTTTACAACCTGAACGTGCCGCCATATTTTGCGATCTGGTCCTCTTTAATCAATAATTTTCACTCGAATCAAAACGAAATTGGATACAAAAATACCTGATTATTATAAACAAAGCTTATTTCACAAACTCTATACCATAACCAATATAGAATAACCATAAACACAGTAATCAATCAACCCGAAGGTCGGTTCAGTAGGTGATGGTAGAGTTCAAACAGTACTAAGCCCTATACGGCGTGTGAAAATTCACACATCAGGGTATAAAGGGGGGCCAGTTCCTTTCCATGTCCCGGTTTGGAGCTGGTTTCCCAGGAAGACCTGGTACCCGAAAAATCACTTCAGCTTGGGTGGAGCTGCAGGTGCCCAGATTGCCTTGCCTGGGAATCGAACCCGCGACCCTCCGGTCAGTAGTCCAACGCTCTACCTACCGGACTACCGCGACCCACTATTTATATCTATATATATATATATATATATATATATATATATATATATATATATATATATATATATATATATATATAAAGTAGCCTCTTATTTGCATACTTAAGGTCAGTATCATTTAAATTTAGGAAATTTAAAATGATGGACATGAAACACGTTTCACGCCTAGTATTGACTCATTTCAAAGTTCCCAATGTTTCCTCACCGCCCTCCATCCTCTCCACCCTTTTCCCTCCCTCCCTCCTCCTATATTCTTTATGTTCGCTTCATTACTACATTTTATCTCTCTCTCCGTTTCACTTCCATCATCCTTCTCCAGCACGAACGTTTCGAAGTCTTCTTTTATTATTCTATTTGGTCTGATCTTCCCAGAATTTTTTAAGTTTATATTTTGCATGAATATATATTTCGCTAAATTAAATTTTATTCATATATTTAATTACTGTAAAAGGAGCCGCTCATTTGCCCAGTATAACACATTCGCCCATTTTTAATTTATTCAACTCAATAAATGAAATTTAGATCTTCGTATTTTCCCGCGAGTGTCTCTGCCAAATTATTCGAAATTCAATTCTTAAGTTTCCTTTTCTCAATTCCTCGCACTGCCTCGATGTCTTGTTACTTCTCAGAGCAGAATGTCTCGATCGTCGGCCTTAATAAATACACAATCCTTGACAACCGCCGATTCCCACAATGCATCGCATGCGATGAAACTGAAGCAAGGTATCTTGCATGAGTGTTGGGGAGGTGGAGCAGAGCGTGAAACGTGACGTCGTGGGTGCTTAATGAGTGTTGGTAACGGAAGCGATGATGTGGGGATGCATCGCACCAAAGGTTCCCGGAGGAAGAGAGGGCGCAAAGTTTTTTTTTGCACTTAACCCTTTGGAGATTTGTGTGCGCCCCCTCGGTTTTCATGTTTGAATGTGTATTAGGCCAATGTGGCTCATCTATTTCTTCTAGCTATGCGTGCCAGGAAAGGTACGGTTCCTATCCTTATATGATGTTGTATGATTGCTATACTACTATCTTTTCCTCTAGTGTGTAGTCTATTTCTCCTTTGGTGGGTCAAACAGCTCCCTAACGCCATCTCTTGGCCAAAGAATCGGGGCACTTGTTTGTATAAAGCATCGCAGATCTCAGTGTAAGGGGCACGGGAAAATCAATCGCATTACTTTTTAAACGAAATAAATATAAATATATATATATATATATATATATATATATATATATATATACACGCGATACTGCGCTTAAATACGGGCTGATTTCATTTATAATTCCCCGACGTAATATACGAGGGTCATCCGGAAAGTAGTACCCGTTCGTGAAATAAAGACACAAAAGTAAATATTAACAAACATAAAAAATTTTATTTGAAAGAGGATACTTTAAACTACTTCTCAACATAATCTCCAAGCAAATTAAGGCATTTGTCATAACGTGTGACAAGTTTCTGTATTCCTGCTGCATAGTCCTTCGCCGCCAGCTCATTGAGATACGCGAGGGACCCATCTTGCACAAATTTTTGCATAATGCAGATGGTGTTTAACAATTTCATGAACAATTGTTCGAGAAACATTGGGAAAATGCTCACAGATGTCATCAATTGTGACGCGCCGATCGTTCCTCACGAATTCGTCAACTGAGCTCACCAGTTGGTCTGTAATGACAGACGGTCTCTCCGAACGCTCATCGTCGTGTGTGTTCCCCCTCCCCATGTTGAAGTTGCGACACCACCGCCGAACAGACGACTCGTCCATTACATTGTCTCCATACACCTCCTTTAATTGGCGATGAATATCACATGGGCGAACGTTTCTTGCATTGAGGAATTTAATCACTGCCCTCACTTCACAACTGGCGGCGTTCTCAATTTTTTTAAACATTGTAAACAATCACAGAAACAACACAGGCAATGCTAGCGTCACGCAACTTGGCTCAGAGAAGGCAGACAAGCCACTGAAGCTATCTGACCTCGTCCAGCGGCTACTCGCGTCGTCAGCACTTCATGCGGCACGAACGGGTACTACTTTCCGGATGACCCTCGTAGTTCAAATGGAGATATCGTTCGGCTTTCATTTTAATACTATCTGATCTTATAAAAATTAGTTTTCCCATTTCAAACTGGAGGTAAAAGTTAAATAGATTGACCGGCCGTGATATTATAACCCTTCGCCATTAAATTAACATCGAATGGTAATTATAACATCGAATAAAAAATTAATCAAATCCATCTTGACATATTTTTTTCGTGCTACTTTTTATTAAATGTTTAATTAATTGATTTGTTGTCAAGGTGAGTTATAATCGCGGTCCATCGGAAGATGCGGAAGAAGCTGTGTATAACATCTTAAGACAAAGGTGTTGGCGAATGTTATATATAAGCGTATTAGCCCGAAACAAGACAGAAATCCACATAATGGGTCTTCCAAGATGAGCCAAATCCCACATAAGTGATTATCGTACACAAAAGCATATTGAAGCAAATGATTGGCTATTTCCTCACGGAATATTTCTCCTTTGGTGGGTCAAACAGCTCCCTAACGCCATCTCTTGGCCAAAGAATCGGGGCACTTGCTGGTATAAAGCATCGCAGATCTCAGTGTAAGGGGCACGGGAAAATCAATCGCATTACTTTTTAAACGAACCCTGTATTTTCGTCATGGTGTGCCGTGAATGAGCCATGTCTATTCTCCCGGACAAAGGCCTTTCCCTTGTGCCGCCCTCTGTCCTGCTCGTTTTTTCCGCATTTGGTGAGGAGAGCAGTGGACGCTCGTTGAGGGAAGAAGCAGTTAGCGTTCGGAGGCGAGTCGACGCGACGGACTGCGACGTGGGCCCGCGACGGCGGCCGACACCCGGGAGCGCCGCAGTCCGCAGACCTTGAAAGGACTCGGCGTTGCATAATCATAGGGATAGGACCGGTGACAACCAGACAATCCTAGACAACTGTGCAAAGGAGTCACCGTCCCAATATTGGTATACGGCTGTGAGTTGTGGGGAGAGAGGGAGCGAGGATAAATTACAGTAGAATCTGGAGGAAAGTAGAGGAGGCCCAAAGATCTTGCCTAATTGCAACATCCGGGAGCTACAATACTGTCTGTAATGAAGCTCTACAAATAATAACTCGGATGCAGCCGATAACAATCTCAGTGGAGGAATGAAGAATCAAGTCCCGGTTGAGGCAGATGGAAGAGCCTAGACCAGGAGATGTAACTTCGACTCCAAGTGAGAAATGTAGCAGGAACAGGAAGGTTATAAGAGCGCATTTCCTGGAGAAATGGGAACGGGAATGGGAAACATTAGAAAAGGGGAAAATAACCACAATTTCCACCTAGCGTGAAGGAAAGAATAAAGATCAACTTTAAAACTTACAAAGGAATCACGCAAATTTTAACAGGACGCGAGGAGTTAACCTCGATAGAGAATAGGGAAAAAAGGAGGGTGGGACGTGTGAATGCATGTTGGAGGAGGACACGGCAATTCACAGAGTGCCCAACTTATGACGAGGGAAAACGCGAACTGGAAACAACCCTTCGATATATTTACATAGCGTCCAACCAATTGGGAAATTTCTGCAAGAGGAACCGATTAGGAAAATATTGGATAGATTTATCGACAAAAGATAAAGTGGGAACGCGGATAATGATGGAAAGGAGGGGCATGAAACTAATATTTTGTAAAAAAAAATGAACGAAATTGTATTGGGGGTTTAAAAATAAGGTACCTCAAAAAATTTGAAACAATAAATTGCCCGATTCTAATCGGATGGGCCAAATTATTATTATTATTATTATTAAGTCGAGACGGACGACTTCTAGGTGACAAGGATTCCTCTTCGGCTCAAATTTCGTTGACGTTTCGTGACGCTTTGTGATATTCGAGAATGTGTATAATCAGTCGTAGACCGATAAAGATGGAAATCAAAATAAAAACGTAAAGCTTAATTTACGCCATGGATTCTTCCGCATATGATATTCTTGTTTAGGTGAAAACGTAACTATTTGAAATCAATTTAGCGACACGCCCAGGCCTCATGAAGTGCAGTCCCATTCCAGCTTGGCGCCACTTCGGTTCGGGACGGGAATTTTTTCACAGATAATTTCAAATTTCGTTCGACCGGCCACTGTACAGGCCGGACTTTTAATTAATGGTCCTAACGTTTGATTTGGAGTTCCTTTAAACGCTAATCTGTCTTATTATACTTGATTTTTTATTTTCTAATGGAGAACAATTAAATTGAATGTCCGTCTAGATTTTTGATCCATAGGCATTAAATTTAAATTGATTTATACAATAATATCGGATAAATTAACAAAAATTCAAAATATACATCATTGTTTAGTGATTCTGTTAGTATTAGTTATAGTCTACCGTCCGTCAAACAGTCCACTTGGGGTTATTACTCTTGGGTACCTAACTATGATTTTAATAGTGTCTAAAATTTGATGAATTTTACAACCATAAGAGACATATTTCTTCTAATAAACAGCCATTTTGTAGCTGAAAATGAATTTACAGAATCCTCATTGTTGAAGATCCATTCTTTATCTAGACGAATATATATTTTTTATGGCTATTATTTACCCTAGAAAACGAGTCCATTTTATTGTCGGTTCCAATTTGCAATAACATACTACTGGTTAAAACATTAGTTGATCGTTGTCAGGGTGTTTGTATATATATATATATACTATATATATATATATATATATATATATATATATATATATATATATATATATATATATATACATACAAATATATAAAAACACAGATGTAGATTTTTAGAATATAGAGACACAAAGAAAGGACACTCACAATTTGTTATTTTACGTTTCGACAGCACGGCTGTCGTCTTCAGAATCTGTGAATGTTTCTGAAGACGACAGCCGTGCTGTCGAAACGTAAAATAACAAATTGTGAGTGTCCTTTCTTTGTGTCTCTATATTCTAAAAATCTACATCTGTGTTTTTATATATTTGTGTGTCGCCGAAGAGCGTTCCATTTCAAAGATTTTATATATATATATATATATATATATATATATATATACATATACATATATATATATATATATATAATTTCGTCTAATAAATGAAAAGACGGTATTTTATCGCATTGAAACGACTTTATTCTTTCTTTAAAGTACTCTCCAATAATAATAAGTACAATTTCGCATTTCACCCGTAGCAATTTTCGTTAAAAAATTTCCACCCTATCCAATCGAAATACCTCCGATAAAAAACTTTTTTTTCCTCAGAATTCGTCAATGGCTTCTTCATTTGCCCTAATAACGTTGGCCACGCAATTTTAACTTGATAGACTGTATTGTAAAAAGAATTGTCATTTGTAAGTAAACCACGGATGTACGGAGGATGGATGGACCAATCAATTTGAAGACGGTTTTGGCCAGTCAACAACAATAGGAGGTAGTTTAGCTGTTTCCGTCACCGATCTGTGAGAGTTTGCCCTGATTGTCATCATGATTGAAGGACGATCCTCCGTTGCCGTTTCGTTTATTCCGGTATCTCACCAAAAAGCACTTCTGTTAGCAAACAGATGCTCGTGTACCATTCAGAATACACGGTTCTACTTTGCCCTAATATTGCTCTTCATGTCCAGTTAGTATTTTTTGAGGAAACAGGCGATCATTTGCTTATATGTGCTTTTGTGCACAATAATCACTTTTGTAGGTTTTGGTTCGTTTTGGAAGACCCTTACAGTGGATTTCTGTCTTGTTTCGGGCTAATTCGCATATATATAAGCTTCGCCAACAACTATTTATTTAGATTTTATACACAGATCTCGATGGACCGAGATTATTATTCACCTAGACAACAAATCCAATAATTAAACATTTAATACAAAGGAACACGAAATAAATATGTCAAGATGGATTTGTTTCATCTTTTATTCGATGTTATAAGTACCATTCGATTTTAATTTAATGGCGAAGGGTTTTAATATTAAAGCCAGAGAATCTTTTTAACTTTGACCTCCACTTTAAATTGGGAAAACTAATTATAATAAGATCAGTTAGTAATAAAATGAATGCCGAACGATATCTCCATTTGAACTACAATACGTCGCGGAATTATAAATGAAATCGGCCCGTATTTAAGCATATATATATATATATATATATATATATATATATATATATATATAAGCCGCTTTTATCGTCGTTTTTTTTTAATTTTCGCGTAAATAGAATTTCCCAACATCTCTACTTAAATGCGAATAGATTGGTGCTATTTCTTAGCCAAATTCTTAGAAGTGATACGAATTTCTGAAGAAGACTTGAAGGCAATAATTTGGACATTAAAAATCATGGAAAGTGTGTTAAAATAATATTATAAGAAACTTTAATTTTCAAAATGTCATTCGTATTTCGGGGTTGCGTCGACGTAGTTAGTCCGAAATCCGCATAGCGCTGACTTACGGTGGTGTGATGTACGGGTACTGATTGTGCTGCCTCTGTCGGAGTATTAAAGTACTCCGTGTTCGATCCCATCGAGTGTTCGAGTGCCGTGTTTCCTTCACGACCAAAGCATTCACACTCTCCGCCCCTCATGACGTCACTCGCCAATTTTTAAAACTCTCCTTTTTCTGTGCGTTTTTAAACACGAAAATAACTTTAAAAATGGGTTTTTAGTGTTCCACAATAAATAAATTATATTTAATTAATCAAATTCATTGGTGTATTATTCGTAATAATGGCTAAATTGAACCATTTAAATTACTTTTATTCATAATTTTATTAAAAAATAATTTCATACGAGAAGATTGAAGTGATTCAAAAGTATGTCTATGTCTTCTTCTGTTTAAGTATTCCAATAGTTTAATAACGCAAATATTGTTTTTATTGTGTTTTCCTATTTTAAAATTAAAATACCATTTACCGTTACCTATATATATATATTTAATGCTCATATCTTGAGCATTAAATGTAAAGTTATATGAGTTATGTCATCATGCCAGTAAGTTATTACGACGAAATAAACAATCTGTCTTATTACCAAAGTTGAATTATATAATCCTTCCTATTAACAGCGAAAAGGTCACTCCAGCAATAAATTGATGCACTCTTGGAAAGTAAATTGAAATAAACAATAAATATTATATAAAAACGCATTGTTGACGATATTGCTGTTACATGGATTACGTAAAATTATGAGACATTTTATGGGGAGATAATAATCTCGTATCTCTTATGCGAAATGTAATGGGAATTCGAGTGATAGGCTTATAGCGACTCGCAGAATAAATGAAAAGTAATCATAGGGTAATTATTAAAAAGGATTCAACGTGAATAATACCATTCTTAATTATCAAATACCACTTAACTTCTACACGTGTCCACTACGTGAAAAATATAATCGAAATTCTAACGACAGGCTAATAGACGTTCATCAAGAAATCACCAGAGTGATGTTAGCAAAAATGCTATAGATATTAGGAAGATATTCACAAAATCTCTACACGCTTCTGTCTTGTATCCCTAGATCATCCATCCTATTTATCCGTGACAACCGCATTCCAAATGCGAATGTCGCGGAGAGTCGTTTGGAATCTAGCTCTCGTGAAAAGGCGAAAAAATTATTTTTTTTAAAATGAAAATTGACCCCATACTCCAGATTGCGGACATGCTGACGTAATATTTCCTAAAGTACGTAAATTTATAAGAGTGATTTTATCAGAGAGAAGAAATAATATCTACTAATCGCATACTATGTGTAATATAAACTCGAATAACTGGCTTACTTCTAGTAGAATAGCATAGAAGTAATCTGAGGGAGTACGCAACTAAGTCGTAATTATTAATTAGGTTCCGAATGAAATCCAAGAAGATAAATCACCTTCCGATTCTTACCTTAGGTGAATCATTCTTATTCTACTTATGCCACTGGAAACTGTTGTAGCAATACTTACATGCGTAGAAATACGTAATACGAAAATAAGTTTGCAAAAATTGAGAAGAATTCACCTAAGGTCTAAAGGCTTCGGTCTCGTAACCCGGTAGGTATTACGTGTCAAAACAATTTAACCACGACGAAGCCGCTCCTATGCGAAGAATGGTTATGGAAATAGGCCACTCATGGAATATACACCTATGCCTTTTGAACTCCGAACATTGATAAATCCTTAGTTATCTACACATCACCCTGAATATGAAACGTTACCTACTTACCACGATTTCCAGCAGCTCACGATGTCGAACTCCTTGGCTGGGTTATTCCGCGGTCTCCCTACTATCACGACTTCTTCCCATGGAGCTGGAAGATTCATATTCCTTTCCAATCCAACCCGTTTGGAATTTCTCACCATTCACCCCCTGGCTTCCCTGGAACAAATTTAAAAATGATCATCATCAATCATCAGAGAAAACGAAAATCAATTTTCGAGTGGATTAAGGAAATCTTAACCAGAACAGCTAAAACTAAAAAAAGGATTTTTAAGTCTCAGTTTACGACTTTTTCGTTCGGCATTGAAAGCACGGCGCATCCTAAAACACAAGGGATAGTTTTAAATAAAATGACGATATTACATATCACACGATTCGGGAAAATGATTACGCACTTATTAGAACACTCAACAGTAAGCCTCTAACAGGTTAGAATATCCCACCCTCTTGCGCGCGGTAAGAATGAAATATTTCTATCACTCCCTATGCACATAAGCGAAGTTAACTGTTTTGAAAGAACTGTGTGGGACATTAACGTGAAATTCGAGCCAACTTTGTTAATTTAATCAAAAAACTTAAGTTGAGAACTATTGTATGATTATTACTTGATTGCACTAATGAGCAAACTTTCTGAAGCCGTTAGCAGTAAATTGAAAAGAGGCCACGGCTGCTTATCCTCTATACCACACTACGGAAGATATAATGCAGAGGTCTCCGCATTTAACTCGCGGGCTCGACGTCAAATGGGTCAGCTCGAGTGTTACCTAAAGCGAGAGGGAGCCGTTGACCACGAAAACCCGTTTAATTCCTCGACTCATGAGATTGGCCGATAAGCCTCTCACGCCGTGTGATGGCAATCGAATGGGGAGTTGGGATGGGAGGGGATCGAATGGGGGAGTTGGGATGGTTCTGAATTTCGTTCCCTTCAAAGACGGAGGGGGGGGGGGTTATGCGGCGAGGCCATTGGACAAGCTTAGTAGACCCATTACTCCGGAAAAATACTAAAGTTATTTATCCGCTGAATGAGATACGTCCAGGAATCAGTCCAGAGTACCATATCAATAACTAATTATAACTATGAAATGACCACTTAAGGTAATCAATTGATAAGACAGGTATTAATTACAACGGAAACTGGTTTGATACCACAAATGGCATTGGTTTACATGGGAGGCTACTCAGAAATTGATTGGTTAGAATGTCAATTTTATATTTAGAAACAGCAAAATACATTTACAACTTTCCTTACGACTGGATCCGATCAAAATTTAGTAATTAGCAATTTAGTAATATTTTGCATTTGACTGAATAAGTACAATAAGGGAGGAGATTCAGGGAGCAGAAAAAATTATAACGGAAGGAACGACGCTGGGAACTATGAAGAAGAATTGGGGATATATATGAAAATGGGAATACATCTTCTGCCTCCTGCAAGAAAATGGCCATAGGACAAGAAACCAAAGGACAAGAAAGACAAAGGATTATGGACTGAATGATTAGAAAGATAGAAATGTGTAGAAATGTTAGGAAGTAAGAAAAGCAAATCGTAGCAAACAATCTAAGCTAACTGAAGAACCACGAAATATCAGAGAGGTGAAAGAAATACAGATCTTTTATAAGGAAATTAAACAAGCGACATCATGATAAAAAATGGTGTGCATAGAATAGTTTATTTCAAGACTTAACTTAAGGGATGTTGAGTAAGGATATTAAGAAAAGACTCACAAAAACTTTGATGAGAAGCATGTGTGTGTGTGGGCGTAGGAGAAGACATGTACGACACGAAAACTTGGTCATTGACGCAGGAGGACAGAATAAATATCAGACTTTTGAAATGCGGGTGTGGAGAAGAATGGAAAGGGTGAAATAGACAAGAAAACAAATGAGGAAGTACTTGGTATGATGGGCAAAGATATTTTTGGGAGAAAGACCAGGAACGCAGGAAAAGTGGATGAAGGGGGTATTGACCGGCAGTGGGATGTTGAAGACTGTGATAGAGGGGAGACTGTTCTGCAAACGAGGAAAGGGAAGGAACAGGATAGGGATGTCTTGGATAGGGGATGAAGGGAGGAAGAAAATACTCGGAGATGAAGAGGGACCTGATATAGAGTAGGATACTGGATTTTGTATTATGTTAGGAATCACAAAATATTTATTTAGTAGTTGTGTCCAGCAAAAAACCTACCTTAGCCGGTAGATTACCTAACAATAATAATACATGCAAGTCGTGACTGTGTTGTGGCAATTTTAGTCATTTATTAACACCAAAATTACATTATATCTCACATCAGGAGACTTACTTCTCTTTCCTCCGGAATTGGTGCACACCGAGTGCCTATCTAAAAGAGAAAAATATATTTTTCCAAATTATCTACTAATATAATCGTCATTGCTCCTTAAATATCAATTACTTGAGTAGTCTTCATCATGCTTCCTCATTAGGAATTTCCTTTCAATTTCAAATAAATTTTTTCGGGTTCCAGTTCTTTTTGGGAAACCACTTAGCATCTTACGATACAAGGTGAGATCAAAAAAGCACAGGACTGATTATGTAACTTGTTAAAGCTAAATTGAACCTGTCCACTTCAAAGTAAATTCCTTGAGGTACGAAACACCTTTGCCAACGTGTCTGCCAGGCATCGCACCCTACCTGGTAAACCGCCAAAAGGATCCCCTTCCGGTCTGCCATGCAACTAGTTTTAATGTCCGCAATTGAGTCGAATCTGCACCATTTGATGGGTGATTTTAACTTTGGATCCAAAAAAATGTCTCAAGGAACCGCGTCTGGAGAGTAGGGTGGCTGCAGGATCATAGAAGTTACTGTCGAAGTTTGCGACATGGTACTCCTTTCCTGGCTCCTCCGAATACCCCGAGCGATCAATGACACAATGTTGCAAGTATGCAACATAATATTCCTTACCTGGTTCCTCCGAAACTCCCACGTGACCAAAGACAATTTTTGAAGAGTATTAGTGCCCCGGCTCCTAAATTGGGTATAAAAGCCCTGATCGCGGAGCGAAAAGAGGTCAGTTGGGTATCTGGCATTGACCGGAAGTGCACGAAGCTTCGGCTATGCTTCGCTTGTCGCAACAGCGTGTCCTGCTTTTGACTCCACTTGGGTCGAGGGCTCTGCCTAGGTTATGCGTTTCGTGATCGAGTCCGCCCTGCAATACTCACTTCCTTCCCGACGGATGATTGCTCTTCCCAGGTAACGCGTATCGAGACCAAGGCCGCCATTCAAAATTCCATTCCTTTCCGACGAACGAGGGCTATACCTAGGTTATGCGCATCGTTACCGCGTCCCCCATGCCATACACCCTTCCTTCTCGACGGATGAGGGCTCTACCTACGTTGTGCGTGTCGTGACCGCGGCCGCCCTGCCATTCTCCCTTCCTTCCCGACGGACGAGGGCCCTGCCTAGGTTATGTGTGTCGTGACCGCGTCCGCCATACTCCCTTCCTTCCCAACGGACGAGGGCTGTCCCTAAGTTATGTATGTCGTGACCAGTACGCCCTGCCATACTCCCATTTTTCCAGACGGACGAGGGGTCCACCTAGGTTATACGTGTCGTGACCGCGTCCGACCTGCTATTCTCCCTTCCTTCCCGAGGGACGAGGGCTCTATCTATGTTGTATGTGTCGTGACTGTGTACACCCTGCCATTCCCCCTTCGTTTCCGAGGGGAGAGGGATCTTTCCAGGTAACGCGTGTCGAGACCGCGGCCGCCCTTCCATATCTTTCGTCCCGACGGACGAGATCTATACCTAGGTTATGCGTGTCGTGACCGCGTGTACCCTGCCATACTCCCTTTCTTTCCGACGGACGAGGGCTGTATATATATATATACATATATATATATATATATATATATATATATATATATATATATGCTTTCGTAGACGTAACACGGAAGTGTCGAATAGTTCAAAACACAGTAACACACAATATAGAAACACAAAAAAAGAAGAGCACTCACACGTTATTTCTTGATATTTCGACGGAAAAAATCCGTCTTCCTCTGAAGATATAGAAGTAATGACATATATATATATATATATATATATATATATATATATATATATATATATATATACATTCATATATATATGTATATATATACATATATATATATATTTATATATATATATATGTATGTTTATACATATTTATATATTTATTTATTTAAAGTGATAATGTTTACCTCTCTCTCGTCGTGGAATGGGCTTAGGGCAAGATGCCGAATGCGAAGGACGGTTACTGAATGAATTCAAAGAGGAATGAAATTGCCAATTTTTTAAGAATATCCGGATGAATTTCTCCTCACACACACATATTACAAACTTATATTGCAGCTCAAACGACCTGGCTATATATATATATATATATATATATATATATATATATATATGTATAATATCTTACGGCTTCTTTGACAGACGACTGACTTCAAAATAGCATTGCAGCCTAAAAATGTTTTTATATGTGACCAAGTTAAATCTCTTTAAGTAATGATCGAAAAAATTTAATTTCTCCAAATCCAAAGAATTAAAGGAAAAAAAGGATGACAGCCCTCAGGGTAAATATGTATCGACGCCCCAATATGACCGACGGTATACCGGATTATAATTTTAAAATGGTAAAAAAAAGGAATTCGTGGCAATATTTACGATATAAAACGAATGGAATACTTCAAAGGAAGAATACGTACTTTCCATTACATAAATCTTCTCGCATGTAATTAATTTTAATAAAATTAATAACATCTGTAGTTACAAGGATACAAATTAGCCATTATTACGGAAAACACTCGGTGAAATTGATTAAACAAACTCAATATTTTAACGTGGCACACTTTAAAGACATTCAAAATGTTATTATTGTGTTAAAAGACGCGCAGAAAAGGAGAATTTTAAAAATTGGAGAGTGACGTCACGAGGGGCGGAGAGTTCGTCAAGAAGGAACCAGAAGGCACTCGCACACTCGAAGGGATTGAACACGGAGTACTCAAATACTCCATCAGAGGCAGCACAATCAGTACCTGTACATCTTACCACCGTAAGTCAGCGCTAGCGGACTTCGGACAAACTACGTCGACGCAACTACGAATACGATATCAATTTGAATTTAAACAGTTCTTAAAATATTTTTTTAAAGCACTTTCCATAATTATTCCCCATTAATGCATGAAAGCACCCTCACATTTAGGACTTCCCATCACTTATAAGAATATGGCTATGAAATAGCACCAATCTATTAGCATTTGAAAGATATTTGGAAATTCTTCATATGCGTCAAAAACGATTTTCACGAAAATTAAAAAAAAACGTATTTCGCGAAAATATTGACCGAAACTAAATTATCAGAAAAAAAGGGAAGGATTTTTAGTAAAAAAATTAATAAAATGTAAAGTCATTAAATCATGACCAAGGCGAGTGTTTTTCACACATATATATATATATATATATATATATATATATATATATATATATATATATATATAATAAAATATAAATAAAAAGAATTTTCAATTGTTACTAAACGAGTGATGCACGGAGGATTATATATATATATATATATATATATATATATATATATATATATATATATATATATATATATATATATATATATATAATCCTCCGTGCATCACTCGTTTAGTAACAATTGAAAATTCTTTTTACAATCCAATATATCAAGTTAAAATTGCGTGGCCAAAGTTTTTACGGCAAATGAAGAAGCCATTGTTGATTTTTGATAAAAAACATGCTTTTTTTTATTGGAGGCAACTCGATTGAATTAGGTGGAAGTTCTTAACGAAAATTGCTGAGGGTGAATTGCGAAATTGTACTGATTATCATTGGAGAATACTTTGAAGAAAGAATAAAGTTGTTTCAATACGATAAAATACCGTCTTTTCATTTATTAGACGATAAAATATAAATATATATATATATATATATATATATATATATATATATATATATATATATATATATATATATGAATGGCAACCATTGGTATGTGAAATGATAAGGTTCAATAGAACAAGGAATTGTTAGGAATCAGCTAAGATGCTTAAGAGACGATCTATCTTTGATAGGGATGTAGTGACCTCACAGTTGGATACCCTTACGTCTTCCCAAAGCATTCCTTCGGTAAGAAACATGCAATTTACTTCAGTGAATGAACACGATCATTAATAAGATCTCATTCCGAAGATTTTTTATGGTTTCCTCTCTTGATATTCATATATACCCTCCTATGTACATATATATGTAAACCTTCCAGGATGTGTTTGTTTTAAGTCGGGGTAATGCGTTTTCTGAGGGAGAAAGGAAGTCTTTGTTGTTCTCTGAGGGAAACTAACGTCTTTAAAGAGGTGGCGATAATATATCCAGTGGGGAGATAATTACGCCACGTGTGAGTTGAAGCCGAGAGGCCAGATGTACTTTACAATTGATTAACTCTTATTTTTAAAGGTTATTGCCTCTATTTGTAATATATATATAAAAAAATATATTATTTTTTAGGTAATCTACCCGTTAAGGTAGGTTTTTGAATAGTCACAGCTACCAAATAAAACATTTTGTGATTCCCAACAAAAAACAAAATCCAGCGTCTTACTCTTCACCAGGTCCCTCTTCATCTCTCAGTACTTACTTCATCCCTTCATCCCGTCCAACATCCCTATCTTCTGTTCCTTCCCTTTCCTCGCTTGCCATTAACATTCTCCCCTCAATTACAGTCTTCAACAACTCACTACAGCTGGTCAAAACCCCCTTTATCCATCTTTTATCTGCCTCCTTAGTAATATCTCCCAACAAATTCCTCTCTTCTCCTTTCACCATACAAAGTACTTCATTATTTGTTTTCTTCTCTGTCCATTTCACCTTCTCCATTATTCTCCACACCCACATTATATCTACAATAGCCTCCAGTCTAGTACGTCTATCCTCCTGCTTCAATGACCACGTTTCCATAGCCAAACATAGAATTATCTTCCAAATTTTTTACTTCCCGAAAGTGTTTAAATACTTTTCGCAATAAATTGCGCAATATGAATATCGCCTTTCATTTGTTACAACTTCCAATCTCCGTCTCTTCCGTCTCAATCCGTCTCTTCCAACAATTGCATCCTATTTTGCAATCACGAGATACAAAAACACATCGCTAACCGTATTATTTTACATGAAATTTCAATTAGTAATACTATATGATTTCCTTATCTAGTGGCAACAGAATTGAAAGGAATTGAACAATAAAACATTATTATTATTCTAGCCGTAATGAACTCTGAATCAAGGATTTTAAATCACAAAAAAATCGTTTTAAAATAATTGAAAACAATTTTTATACGATATATTTTTTTTTAACTTTTAAAACGTAAAAAAAAGGTTTAAAAAAATTGTATTACCCTTAAATGTCTGCTTTTTTGTCTATTTAATGCTTCTATAAGCCATTTTAGTAGTAGTTAACCTTTATTTAATGCTTTGGAGTGCTCAAAAAATGGTGGTTTTCTCATTAAAAACATTATATTAACTCCGATGGTTTAAATGTGTTGTAAGCCCACTACCACACGCCTTACCATGGTGTCCTACATGTCTTATTGTACCTTGTAGTTTGATTCATTCGAAAATCTTGGAAAAACAGCCTCCTTTCTTACTCACCGTACTGCGATGCCTTCTACGATTTCTATTTAACCATCCTATTAATGATGCTTAAAATCCTCATTGTTGAAGATCTATTCTTTATCTAGACGAATATATATTCAATATGGATATTATTCGCATTTTAACCCCAGAAAACGAGCCAAATTTAATGTCGGTTCCAATTCACAATAGCGTGATACTGGTTACCACATTAGTTGTTCGTTGTCAGGGTGTTTGCGTATATATATATTAATATATATATATATATATATATATATATATATATATATTGATATATTTATATATTTATTTATTCCCTTGCAGCTTAAGTTGTTCTCAGGATTACAAACAAAAGGATAGGGAGTAGGGCAAATGATTACTCAATGGATGATCAGTTTGGGTTTAGGAAGGGAAGACATACGCATTTGATGCCATTGCAGTAATGAGATTATTAATCGAGAGGAATATAGAACACAATCAATCATAATATCATTATTATCATTTATTTTATCGCCTCCACTCTCATTTGTCCGACGACGCGCACGCCCCTCGATTCTCATTTGTTTGACGACGAGGTCGACTCGCATTGATGGATGAATAATACCATTGGGTTTTTTTAAAGGATTTCCTTCTAGTTTTCTTTCACGTTAAAAAAAACTGTTTTCTACTCTCGAAAAAAATCTAATAATAACTCGGGTTTTTTGTCTATAATTTTCTATAAAAACTTCTCAGTTCTTAAAAACGGTACTCAACAATGATCTTAGCCATAGTTTTTTTTTAAAGCCATCCTTAGCAACGATGAAAATGTTGAAAAAATGCAAAAATTGTCCGTGATTGTTGTTTTCCACGATATAAATGAGGCACTTATCTAAAAAATATATGGCGTCACAATGAAATCACGAATATCACTTTCATAATAGACCCGTCAGACCGCTCGGATCAAACTGGCGATTGGTTGCTTTGGAAGGCCAGACCTCTCACCACATTTTCCCACTGTTTTACCTGGCTGCCATGGACAGTCGCGTCACAACGAAATCACGCGCATTACTTTTTTAATGGCTCATGTAAATAAGATTCCTACCTCGGATCCCTATGATTAGGCAACCCGGAAACCGAACGTGTATCGCGGGAGTTGAAAGTGAACGGAGTTTCGGCTTTCTGTTCGTCCGACGATGAGGTCGCGCTTCGATTCTGAATTGTCGGACGACGCACTCGTGCCGAATACGAATGTCGAATACGAATGTCAATTTGAATTTAAACTGTTCTTAAAATGTTACTTTAAGCACTTTCCCTAATTATTCCAAATTAATGTATGAAAGGGCCATCAAATTCAGACCTTCCCATCACTTATAAAAATATGGAAAGATATAGCACAAATCTATTGGAACAATAATGATGTTGGGAAATTCTTTATATGCGTAAATTTCAATTTTTGCGAAAATTAAAAAAACGACGTATTTCGCGAAAATATTGACAGAAAGAACATTTTCAGAAATAAAAGGGAATGATTTTTAAGTAGAGAAAACAATAAAACCTAATGTCATTTAATCTTGACAAAAACGTGTGATTTTCACATCTAGGTATCAGGTATCAGGTCTTCCTGGGAAACCATAACCGGCATAGGGAAAGGAACTTGCCCCCCTACCCTCATGTGTGAATTTTCACACGCCGAATAGGGCTTAGTACTGGGTGATCTCTACCATCACCTACTAAACCGAACCACGGGTTGAATACTGTGTTTATGGTTTATATATATATATATATATATATATATATATATATATATATATACTACCTTGATCAAAAAGTTCCCGGAATAACCACGGTGTGGCGCTCCCATCGTTCCGATTTGAGTTCTGTTTTTTTTGTTTAATTGGTACATCTGTTGTTGATATTCCCTTTAAATCTTAGTGTCATAACTTGACATTTGCAAAAGTTACGTAGCCAAGAGTACATCTATCTCTGTGTGTGTTGGCGATTTTTTACAATTGCAGAAATGGATTTAAATTTGCAACAACGAACTTGTATTAAATTTTGCGTAAAAAACGGATTTAGTGGCGCACGGACGTTGGAAATGTTGGAAAAGTGTTTCGGCAACGATTCTCTAAAAAAACGGTCGTTTACCAGTGGCACGAGCGGTTCAGAAGTGGTCGTGAGTCAATCGAAGATGATGAACGCAGTGGCAGACCATCGACATCGAAAGTCGGTGAAAAAATTGATAAAGTAAAAGAAATGTTGGTCAATAACCGCAAATTAACCATCAGAGAAATAGCGGAGGACTTGAACATTGCCTATGGATCCGCCCAAGATTGTGGTTAATGATTTGGGTTTCCGTCGTGTAGCAGCAAAGTTGGTGCCAAGAGACCTCAATTTCATGCAAAAAAGAGACCGTGTTGACGTCGCAAAAGACATGATTTGCGAGGCTGAATCCGATCCCACATTCATCAAAAGGATCATTACTGGAGACGAGACGTGGGTTTATGAGTACGACACGCAATCCAGACATCAGGCAAGTGAATGGCGTTCACCAAATGAGCCGAGACCAAAAAAACCACGTCGTTTTCAGTCAAAAAAGAAGGCAATGCTGACGGTTTTCATGGATTACAACGGTGTAGTGCATCATGAATTTTTGCCAGAAGGCCAGACAGTAAACAAAGAGTATTATTTGGGCGTTATGAGACGTTTGCGTGAAGCAATTCGCCGAAAGAGACCAGAAATGTGGGCAGAAAACTCGTGGATTTTGCACCATGATAACGCACCGTCGCACAGTGCTATCATTATTCGTAATTTTTTGACGAAAAATGCAACAAATACCATCCAACAGCCACCGAATTCACCTGATTTGGCTCCCTGTGCCTTCTTTCTATTCAATCGAGTTAAAAAACCATTACGGGGAACGCGTTTTAGCAGCCGAGAGGAAGTAATGGAAAAATCGCAGGAAGCACTGATGGACATACCGAAATCCGAATATAAAAAATGTTTCGAGGATTGGATCAAGCGCTGGCATAAGTGTGTTGCAGTCGATGGGGATTACTTTGAAGGGGACAATATAGATTTAGATGAATAAACTTGTATTTTTAATTTTCTGAATAAATTCCGGGAACTTTTTGATCAAGGTAGTATCTCAATCAGCGGATAAACAACTTTAATATTTTCCCGGAGTAATAGGTCTACTACGCTTGTCCAATGGCCTCGCTGAAAATCCCACCCCGTCCGTCTTTGAAGGGAACGAAAGTCAGAACCATGCCAACTCCCCCATTCGATCCCCACCCATCCCAACTCCCCCATTCGATTCCTATCACACGGCGTGAGAGACTCATCGGCCAATCTCATGAATAATGGAATTAAACTGTTATTCGTGGTCAACGGCTCCCTCTCGCTTTACGTTACACTCCAGCTGACCCATTTGACGTCGACTCCGCGAGTTAAATTAGGAGACCTCTGCATTAAATCTTATGCAGTGTGGTTTATAGGATAAGCAGCCGTGGCCCCTTTTCAATATACTGCTAACGGCTTCAGAAAGTTTGACTTGAGCAACACTTGTTCATTTCCCCCCGCCCCCTGTAATGCGTTTCTTCGTCATCGTAATACGTCACTTGTGAGGACAGTACTTCTTCATAACTCGCCCTCACTCTGCCCCGACTCTTCGCAGCGATCGGAGGTAAGAAGCTCCATTTATGCATGAAGCCCAAACTTAGAACATTGCTCATTGTTGCAATCAAGTAATAATCATACAATAGTTCTCAACTTAAGTTTTTTGATTAAATTAACAAAGTTGGCTCGAATTTCACGTTAATGTCCCACACAGTTCTTTCAAAACAGTTAACTTCGCTTATGTGCATAGGGAGTGATAGAAATATTTCATTCTTACCGCGCGCAAGAGGGTGGGATATTCTAACCTGTTAGAGACTTACTGTTGAGTGTTCTAATAAGTGCGTAATCATTTTCCCGAATTGTGTGATATGTAACTTCGTTATTTTATTTAAAACTATCCCTTGTGTTTTAGGATGCGTCGTGCTTTCAATGCCGAACTAAGAAGTCGTAAACTGAGACTTAAAAATCCTTTTTTTAGTTTTAGCTGTTCTGGTAAAGATTTCACTAATCCACTCGAAAATTGATTTTCGTTTTCTCTGATGATTGATGATGATCATTTTTAAATTTGTTCCAGGGAAGCCAGGGGGTGAATGAGGAACTGGTGAGACATTCCAAACGGGTTGGATCGGACAGGAATCGGAATCTTCCAGCTCCATGGGAAGAAGTCGTGATAGTAGGGGGACCACGGAATAACCCAGCCAAGGAGTTCGACATCGAGAGCTACTGGAAATCGTGGTAAGTAGGAAACGTTTCATATTCAGGGTGATGTGTAGATAACTAAGGATTTATCAATGTTCGGAGTTCAAAAGGCATAGGTGTATATTCCATGAGTGGCCTATTTCCATAACCATTCTTCGCATAGGAGCGGCGTCGTCGTGGTTAAATTGTCTTGACACGTAATACCTACCGGGTTACGAGACGGAAGCCCTTAGGCATTAGGTGAATTCTTCTCAATTTTTGCAAACTTAGTTTCGTACTACTACGTACGTATTACTACGAATTTAAGTAGGACTACAACAGTTTCCAGTGGCATAAGTAGAATATGAATGATTCACCTAAAGTAAGAATCGGAAGGTGACTTATCTTCTTGGTTTTCATTCGGAACCTAATTAATAATTACGACTTAGTTACGTACTCCCTCAGATTACTTCAATGCTATTCTAGTTGTAGTAAGCCAGTTGAAATCGAGTTTAGATTACATATAGTATTAGATTAGTAGATATTATTTCATCTCTCTGATAAAATCACTCTTATAAATTTACGTACTTAAGGAAATATTACGTCAGCATGTCCGCAATCTGGAGTATGGGGTCAACCCTCTATTTAAAAAAAAATATTTTTTCGAATTTTCACGAGTACATTATTCCAAACGACTCTCCGCGACATTCGCATTTGGGATGCGGTTGTCACGGATAAAGAGGATGGATGATCTAGGGATATAATAGCACTAGATACAAGACGGAAGCACGTCGAGATTTTGTGAATATCTTCCTAATATCTATAGCATTTTTGCTGACATCACTCTGGTGATTTCTTGATGAACGTCTATTAGCCTGTCGTTAGAATTTCGATCATATTTCACATAGTGTACACGTTTAATTTTAAATGGTATTTGTTAAATAAGAATGGTATTGATTCACGTTGAATCCTTTTAGTAATTACCCTATGATTACTTTTACTTATCCTGCGAGTCGCTATAAGCATATTACTTGAATTACCATTACATTTCGCATAAGAGATACGAGATTATTATCTCCCCATAAAATGTCTCATAATTTTACGTAATCCATGAAACAGCAATATCGTCAACAATGCGTTTTTATATAATATTTATTGTTTATTTCAATTTACTTTCCAAGAGTGCTTCAATTTATTCATGGGTTGACCTTTTCGCGGTTAATTGGAAGGATTATAATATTCAACATTGGTACCTAGACAAAATGTTTATTTCGTCCTAATAACTTACCGGCATGCTGACATAACTCATATAACTTTATATTTAATGCTCAAGACATGAGCATTAAATATATATATAGGGTACGGTATAGGGTATTTTAATTTTAAAATAGGAAAACACGAAAGCATAACCATATTTGCGTTATAAAACGATTCGAATACTTAAAAGGAAGAAGACGTAGACATACATTCAATCACTTAAATTTTCTCGCAATAAATTATTTTTAAATGAAATTATGAATAAAAGAAATTTAAATGGTTTAAAATAGCCATTATTACGAATAATACTCGCATGAATTTGATTAATTAAATATAATATATTTATTGAGGAACACTAAAAACCCATTAATTAAGTTATTTTCGCGTTTAAAAACGCCCAGAAAAAGGAGAATTCTAAAAATTTGCGAGTGACGTCATGAGGGACGAAGAGTGTGCGTTGGTCGCGAAGGGAACACAAGTCACGCGAACACTCGATGGGATCGAACACGGAGTACTCTAATACTCCGCCAGAGGCAGCACAATCAGTACCCGTACATCACACCACCGTAAGTCAGCGCTATGCGGACTTAAGATTAACTACGTCGAAGCAACTCCGAAATACGAATGACCATGAGTTTAACGGTTTTTGTAATATTATTTTAAAACACTTTCCATGATTTTTAATGTACAAATTATTGCATTCAAGTCTTCTTTAGAAATTCTTATCACTTATTAGAATTTGGCTAAGAAATAGCACCAATCTATTAGCATTTTATTATAGTTGTTGGGAAATTCTATATATGCGAAAATTAAAAAAAAACACGATAAAAGAGGGTTATATATACTATATTTATGTATGTATGTATATATATATGTATATATATATATATATATATACACACACACACGAGGGTCATCCGGAAAGTAGTACCCGTTCGTGAAATAAAGACACAAAAGTAAATATTAACAAACATAAAAAATTTTATTTGAAAGAGGATACTTTAAACTACTTCTCAACATAATCCCCAAGCAAATTAAGGCATTTGTCATAACGTGTGACAAGTTTCTGTATTCCTGCTGCATAGTCCTTCGCCGCCAGCTCATTGAGATACGCGAGGGACCCATCTTGCACAAATTTTTGCATAATGCAGATGGTGTTTAACAATTTCATGAACAATTGTTCGAGAAACATTGGGAAAATGCTCACAGATGTCATCAATTGTGACGCGCCGATCGTTCCTCACGAATTCGTCAACTGAGCTCACCAGTTGGTCTGTAATGACAGACGGTCTCTCCGAACGCTCATCGTCGTGTGTGTTCCCCCTCCCCATGTTGAAGTTGCGACACCACCGCCGAACAGACGACTCGTCCATTACATTGTCTCCATACACCTCCTTTAATTGGCGATGAATATCACATGGGCGAACGTTTCTTGCATTGAGGAATTTAATCACTGCCCTCACTTCACAACTGGCGGCGTTCTCAATTTTTTTAAACATTGTAAACAATCACAGAAACAACACAGGCAATGCTAGCGTCACGCAACTTGGCTCAGAGAAGGCAGACAAGCCACTGAAGCTATCTGACCTCGTCCAGCGGCTACTCGCGTCGTCAGCACTTCATGCGGCACGAACGGGTACTACTTTCCGGATGACCCTCGTATATGTACACGAAGAACGGTGTAAGTACCATAGAATCCCTGTTATCCCCTGCATTCGACGTTTCAGCAGGTAGGAGAAGAGTCACTTAGAGGCACGCGGAACTATCCGAGATGGCCGGGCCGGCACACCTTTCAACAATGGTTGCCATGGATACTCCGCAGTGTAAACAAGAAAAATCCTCATTTGTCTCAGACAAATCCCGAATTTTACATTAAATATGTCGTCATAAATAGCACTGCGGTAAGGTTATTACTTTTGAATTTCTTCTAAATGTTTTCTCAAACCTATAAATAATTCTAAAACTCGTGGATTTTGCACCATGATAACGCACCGTCGCACAGTGCTATCATTATTCGTAATTTTTTGATGAAAAATGCAACAAATACCATCCAACAGTCACCGAATTCACCTGATTTGGCTCCCTGTGACTTATTTCTGTTCAATCGAGTTAAAAAACCATTACGGGGAACGCGTTTTAGTAGCCGAGAGGAAGTAATGGAAAAATCGCAAGAAGCACTGATGGACATACCGAAAACCGATAGTAAAAAATGTTTCGAGGATTGGATCAAGCGCTGGCATAAGTGTGATGCAGTCGATGGGGATTACTTTGAAGGGGACAATATAGATTTAGATGAATAAACTTGTCTTTTTAATTTTCTGAATAAATTCCGGGAAATTTTTGATCAAGGTAGTATATATATATATATATATATATATATATATATATATATATATATATACATATATATATATATATTTACATATATATACACGCGATACGGTGCTTAAATACGGGCTGATTTCATCAATAATTCCCCGACGTACTATATTTTAGTTCAAACTTAGATATTGTTCGGCTTTTATTTTATTCCAACAAATCCTATAATAATTAGTTTTCCCAATTTAACCTGGAGGTCAAAGTTAAATAGATTGTCCGGCCTTGATATGAACACCCCAAAAGCCATTATTTTAACATCGAATGGTACTTATAATATCAAATAAAAAATTGAACAAATCAATTTTGACATATTTATTTCCTGTTACTTTTTATTAAAAGTTTAATCAATAAATTTGATATTAAGGTGAATTATAATCGCGGTTGATCGGAGCCTAGGGATAACATCTAAATACACAAGTGTCGGCGAATCTTTTATATATATATATATAATATCTTCGCAATGGAACGCTCTTCGGCGACACACAAATATATAAAAAACACAGATGTAGATTTTTTGAATATAGAGAAACAAAGAAAGGACACTCACAATTTGTTATTTTACGTTTCGACAGCACGGCTGTCGTCTTCAGACTTCTGAATCTAATCTAATCTTCTATATATATATATATAAATATATATATATATATATATATATATATATGCGAATGAGCCTGAAACAAGATAGAAGAAAGTATGACGGGGCGGACGCGGTCAAGAAACGCATAACCTAGGCAGAGCCGACGTCCAAGGACCAAGGAAACACATATGTTAGACTCGTTATTATTTAGAATTTCACATTGGAACCCAATTTGGGAGGGGGCCGTGTCGGAATTGGCACTTTTCATTGGTTAATGGAGAGAAGAAAAACTTTGTCAAAATGAAACAAAAGCCTTAGAAACGCATAAAACATTGATTCTTAAAACAAAAGAATGCCGTTTTACGCATTATTTATGGATAGATGTCTTGTTTGTCATTGACGAAAAAAACTTTAAACAAAGCATTTTTTATCGTTTTTCTTGATTTTGAGAGGGATTCATAGGTCTCCTTTGGTTTGATTGTCGACAATGAACAACAATCAGGAGCAAGGAATCACATATGTTAGACTTGTTTCAACTGATAATTTCACATTGGAACCCAATTTGGGAGGGGGCCGGGTCGGAATTGGCACTTTTCATTGGTTAATGGAGAGAAGAAAAACTTTGTCAAAATGAAACAAAAGCCTTAGAAACGCATAAAACATTGATTCTTAAAACAAAAGAATGCCGTTTTACGCATTATTTATGGATAGATGTCTTGTTTGTCATTGACGAAAAAAACTTTAAACAAAGCATTTTTTATCGTTTTTCTTGATTTTGAGAGGGATTCATAGGTCTCCTTTGGTTTGATTGTCGACAATGAACAACAATCAGGAGCAAGGAATCACATATGTTAGACTTGTTTCAACTGATAATTTCACATTTGAACCCAATTTGGGAGGGGGCCGGGTCGGAATTGGCACTTTTCATTGGTTAATGGAGAGAAGAAAAACTTTGTCAAAATGAAACAAAAGCCTTAGAAACGCATAAAACATTGATTCTTAAAACAAAAGAATGCCGTTTTACGCAGTATTTATGGATAGATGTCCTGTTTGTCATTGACGAAAAAAACTTTAAACAAAGCATTTTTTATCGTTTTTCTTGATTTTGAGAGGGATTCATAGGTCTCCTTTGGTTTGATTGTCGACAATGAACAACAATCAGGAGCAAGGAATCACATATGTTAGACTTGTTTCAACTGATAATTTCACATTGGAACCCAATTTGGGAGGGGGCCGGGTCGGAATTGGCACTTTTCATTGGTTAATGGAGAGAAGAAAAACTTTGTCAAAATGAAACAAAAGCCTTAGAAACGCATAAAACATTGATTCTTAAAACAAAAGAATGCCGTTTTACGCATTATTTATGGATAGATGTCTTGTTTGTCATTGACGAAAAAAACTTTAAACAAAGCATTTTTTATCGTTTTTCTTGATTTTGAGAGGGATTCATAGGTCTCCTTTGGTTTGATTGTCGACAATGAACAACAATCAGGAGCAAGGAATCACATATGTTAGACTTGTTTCAACTGATAATTTCACATTTGAACCCAATTTGGGAGGGGGGCCGGGTTGGAATTGGCACTTTTCATTGGTTAATGGAGAGAAGAAAAACTTTCTCAAAATGAAACAAAAGCCTTAGAAACGCATAAAACATTGATTCTTAAACAAAAGAATGCCGTTTTACGCATTATTTATGGATAGATGTCTTGTTTGTCATTGACGAAAAAAACTTTAAACAAAGCATTTTTTATCGTTTTTCTTGATTTTGAGAGGGATTCATAGGTCTCCTTTGGTTTGATTGTCGACAATGAACAACAATCAGGAGCAAGGAATCACATATGTTAGACTTGTTTCAACTGATAATTTCACATTGGAACCCAATTTGGGAGGGGGCCGGGTCGGAATTGGCACTTTTCATTGGTTAATGGAGAGAAGAAAAACTTTCTCAAAATGAAACAAAAGCCTTAGAAACGCATAAAACATTGATTCTTAAAACAAAAGAATGCCGTTTTACGCATTATTTATGGATAGATGTCTTGTTTGTCATTGACGAAAAAAACTTTAAACAAAGCATTTTTTTATCGTTTTTCTTGATTTTGAGAGGGATTCATAGGTCTCCTTTGGTTTGATTGTCGACAATGAACAACAATCAGGAGCAAGGAATCACATATGTTAGACTTGTTTCAACTGATAATTTCACATTTGAACCCAATTTGGGAGGGGGCCGGGTCGGAATTGGCACTTTTCATTGGTTAATGGAGAGAAGAAAAACTTTGTCAAAATGAAACAAAAGCCTTAGAAACGCATAAAACATTGATTCTTAAAACAAAAGAATGCCGTTTTACGCATTATTTATGGATAGATGTCCTGTTTGTCATTGACAAAAAACTTTAAACAAAGCATTTTTTATCGTTTTTCTTGATTTGAGAGGGATTCATAGGTCTCCTTTGGTTTGATTGTCGACAATGAACAACAATCAGGAGCAAGGAATCACATATGTTAGACTTGTTTCAACTGATAATTTCACATTGGAACCCAATTTGGGAGGGGCAGGGTCGGAATTGGCACTTTTCATTGGTTAATGGAGAGAAGAAAAACTTTCTCAAAATGAAACAAAAGCCTTAGAAACGCATAAAACATTGATTCTTAAAACAAAAGAATGCCGTTTTACGCATTATTTATGGATAGATGTCTTGTTTGTCATTGACGAAAAAAACTTTAAACAAAGCATTTTTTATCGTTTTTCTTGATTTTGAGAGGGATTCATAGGTCTCCTTTGGTTTGATTGTCGACAATGAACAACAATCAGGAGCAAGGAATCACATATGTTAGACTTGTTTCAACTGATAATTTCACATTTGAACCCAATTTGGGAGGGGGCCGGGTCGGAATTGGCACTTTTCATTGGTTAATGGAGAGAAGAAAAACTTTGTCAAAATGAAACAAAAGCCTTAGAAACGCATAAAACATTGATTCTTAAAACAAAAGAATGCCGTTTTACGCATTATTTATGGATAGATGTCCTGTTTGTCATTGACAAAAAAACTTTAAACAAAGCATTTTTTATCGTTTTTCTTGATTTTGAGAGGGATTCATAGGTCTCCTTTGGTTTGATTGTCGACAATGAACAACAATCAGGAGCAAGGAATCACATATGTTAGACTTGTTTCAACTGATAATTTCACATTGGAACCCAATTTGGGAGGGGGCCGGGTCGGAATTGGCACTTTTCATTGGTTAATGGAGAGAAGAAAAACTTTCTCAAAATGAAACAAAAGCCTTAGAAACGCATAAAACATTGATTCTTAAAACAAAAGAATGCCGTTTTACGCATTATTTATGGATAGATGTCTTGTTTGTCATTGACGAAAAAAACTTTAAACAAAGCATTTTTTATCGTTTTTCTTGATTTTGAGAGGGATTCATAGGTCTCCTTTGGTTTGATTGTCGACAATGAACAACAATCAGGAGCAAGGAATCACATATGTTAGACTTGTTTCAACTGATAATTTCACATTTGAACCCAATTTGGGAGGGGGCCGGGTCGGAATTGGCACTTTTCATTGGTTAATGGAGAGAAGAAAAACTTGGTCAAAATGAAACAAAAGCCTTAGAAACGCATAAAACATTGATTCTTAAAACAAAAGAATGCCGTTTTACGCATTATTTATGGATAGATGTCCTGTTTGTCATTGACAAAAAAACTTTAAACAAAGCATTTTTTATCGTTTTTCTTGATTTTGAGAGGGATTCATAGGTCTCCTTTGGTTTGATTGTCGACAATGAACAACAATCAGGAGCAAGGAATCACATATGTTAGACTTGTTTCAACTGATAATTTCACATTGGAACCCAATTTGGGAGGGGGCAGGGTCGGAATTGGCACTTTTCATTGGTTAATGGAGAGAAGAAAAACTTTCTCAAAATGAAACAAAAGCCTTAGAAACGCATAAAACATTGATTCTTAAAACAAAAGAATGCCGTTTTACGCATTATTTATGGATAGATGTCTTGTTTGTCATTGACGAAAAAAACTTTAAACAAAGCATTTTTTATCGTTTTTCTTGATTTTGAGAGGGATTCATAGGTCTCCTTTGGTTTGATTGTCGACAATGAACAACAATCAGGAGCAAGGAATCACATATGTTAGACTTGTTTCAACTGATAATTTCACATTTGAACCCAATTTGGGAGGGGGCCGGGTCGGAATTGGCACTTTTCATTGGTTAATGGAGAGAAGAAAAACTTTGTCAAAATGAAACAAAAGCCTTAGAAACGCATAAAACATTGATTCTTAAAACAAAAGAATGCCGTTTTACGCAGTATTTATGGATAGATGTCTTGTTTGTCATTGACGAAAAAAACTTTAAACAAAGCATTTTTTGTCGTTTTTCTTGATTTTGAGAGGGATTCATAGGTCTCCTTTGGTTTGATTGTCGACAATGAACAACAATCAGGAGCAAGGAATCACATATGTTAGACTTGTTTCAACTGATAATTTCACATTTGAACCCAATTTTGGAGGGGGCAGGGTCGGAATTGGCACTTTTCATTGGTTAATGGAGAGAAGAAAAACTTTGTCAAAATGAAACAAAAGCCTTAGAAACGCATAAAACATTGATTCTTAAAACAAAAGAATGCCGTTTTACGCAGTATTTATGGATAGATGTCCTGTTTGTCATTGACAAAAAAACTTTAAACAAAGCATTTTTTATCGTTTTTCTTGATTTTGAGAGGGATTCATAGGTCTCCTTTGGTTTGATTGTCGACAATGAACAACAATCAGGAGCAAGGAATCACATATGTTAGACTTGTTTCAACTGATAATTTCACATTTGAACCCAATTTGGGAGGGGGCCGGGTCGGAATTGGCACTTTTCATTGGTTAATGGAGAGAAGAAAAACTTTGTCAAAATGAAACAAAAGCCTTAGAAACGCATAAAACATTGATTCTTAAAACAAAAGAATGCCGTTTTACGCATTATTTATGGATAGATGTCCTGTTTGTCATTGACAAAAAAACTTTAAACAAAGCATTTTTTATCGTTTTTCTTGATTTTGAGAGGGATTCATAGGTCTCCTTTGGTTTGATTGTCGACAATGAACAACAATCAGGAGCAAGGAATCACATATGTTAGACTTGTTTCAACTGATAATTTCACATTGGAACCCAATTTGGGAGGGGGCCGGGTCGGAATTGGCACTTTTCATTGGTTAATGGAGAGAAGAAAAACTTTCTCAAAATGAAACAAAAGCCTTAGAAACGCATAAAACATTGATTCTTAAAACAAAAGAATGCCGTTTTACGCATTATTTATGGATAGATGTCTTGTTTGTCATTGACGAAAAAAACTTTAAACAAAGCATTTTTTATCGTTTTTCTTGATTTTGAGAGGGATTCATAGGTCTCCTTTGGTTTGATTGTCGACAATGAACAACAATCAGGAGCAAGGAATCACATATGTTAGACTTGTTTCAACTGATAATTTCACATTTGAACCCAATTTGGGAGGGGGCCGGGTCGGAATTGGCACTTTTCATTGGTTAATGGAGAGAAGAAAAACTTTGTCAAAATGAAACAAAAGCCTTAGAAACGCATAAAACATTGATTCTTAAAACAAAAGAATGCCGTTTTACGCAGTATTTATGGATAGATGTCTTGTTTGTCATTGACGAAAAAAACTTTAAACAAAGCATTTTTTGTCGTTTTTCTTGATTTTGAGAGGGATTCATAGGTCTCCTTTGGTTTGATTGTCGACAATGAACAACAATCAGGAGCAAGGAATCACATATGTTAGACTTGTTTCAACTGATAATTTCACATTTGAACCCAATTTTGGAGGGGGCAGGGTCGGAATTGGCACTTTTCATTGGTTAATGGAGAGAAGAAAAACTTTGTCAAAATGAAACAAAAGCCTTAGAAACGCATAAAACATTGATTCTTAAAACAAAAGAATGCCGTTTTACGCAGTATTTATGGATAGATGTCCTGTTTGTCATTGACAAAAAAACTTTAAACAAAGCATTTTTTATCGTTTTTCTTGATTTTGAGAGGGATTCATAGGTCTCCTTTGGTTTGAATTGTCGACAATGAACAACAATCAGGAGCAAGGAATCACTATGTTAGACTTGTTTCAACTGATAATTTCACATTTGAACCCAATTTGGGAGGGGGCCGGGTCGGAATTGGCACTTTTCATTGGTTAATGGAGAGAAGAAAAACTTTGTCAAAATGAAACAAAAGCCTTAAAAACGCATAAAACATTGATTCTTAAAACAAAAGAATGCCGTTTTACGCATTATTTATGGATAGATGTCCTGTTTGTCATTGACGAAAAAAACTTTAAACAAAGCATTTTTTATCGTTTTTCTTGATTTTGAGAGGGATTCATAGGTCTCCTTTGGTTTGATTGTCGACAATGAACAACAATCAGGAGCAAGGAATCACTATGTTAGACTTGTTTCAACTGATAATTTCACATTGGAACCCAATTTGGGAGGGGGCCGGGTCGGAATTGGCACTTTTCATTGGTTAATGGAGAGAAGAAAAACTTTCTCAAAATGAAACAAAAGCCTTAGAAACGCATAAAACATTGATTCTTAAAACAAAAGAATGCCGTTTTACGCATTATTTATGGATAGATGTCTTGTTTGTCATTGACGAAAAAAACTTTAAACAAAGCATTTTTTATCGTTTTTCTTGATTTTGAGAGGGATTCATAGGTCTCCTTTGGTTTGATTGTCGACAATGAACAACAATCAGGAGCAAGGAATCACATATGTTAGACTTGTTTCAACTGATAATTTCACATTGGAACCCAATTTGGGAGGGGGGCCGGGTCGGAATTGGCACTTTTCATTGGTTAATGGAGAGAAGAAAAACTTTCTCAAATGAAACAAAAGCCTTAGAAACGCATAAAACATTGATTCTTAAAACAAAAGAATGCCGTTTTACGCAATTATTTATGGATAGATGTCTTGTTTGTCATTGACGAAAAAAACTTTAAACAAAGCATTTTTTATCGTTTTTCTTGATTTTGAGAGGGATTCATAGGTCTCCTTTGGGTTTGATTGTCGACAATGAACAACAATCAGGAGCAAGGAATCACATATGTTAGACTTGTTTCAACTGATAATTTCACATTTGAACCCAATTTGGGAGGGGGCCGGGTCGGAATTGGCACTTTTCATTGGTTAATGGAGAGAAGAAAAACTTTGTCAAAATGAAACAAAAGCCTTAGAAACGCATAAAACATTGATTCTTAAAACAAAAGAATGCCGTTTTACGCATTATTTATGGATAGATGTCTTGTTTGTCATTGACGAAAAAAACTTTAAACAAAGCATTTTTTATCGTTTTTCTTGATTTTCGAGAGGGATTCATAGGTCTCCTTTGGTTTGATTGTCGACAATGAACAACAATCAGGAGCAAGGAATCATATATGTTAGACTTGTTTCAACTGATAATTTCACATTTGAACCCAATTTGGGAGGGGGCCGGGTCGGAATTGGCACTTTTCATTGGTTAATGGAGAGAAGAAAAACTTTGTCAAAATGAAACAAAAGCCTTAGAAACGCATAAAACATTGATTCTTAAAACAAAAGAATGCCGTTTTACGCATTATTTATGGATAGATGTCCTGTTTGTCATTGACAAAAAAACTTTAAACAAAGCATTTTTTATCGTTTTTCTTGATTTTGAGAGGGATTCATAGGTCTCCTTGGTTTGATTGTCGACAATGAACAACAATCAGGAGCAAGGAATCACATATGTTAGACTTGTTTCAACTGATAATTTCACATTGGAACCCAATTTGGGAGGGGGCAGGGTCGGAATTGGCACTTTTCATTGGTTAATGGAGAGAAGAAAAACTTTCTCAAAATGAAACAAAAGCCTTAGAAACGCATAAAACATTGATTCTTAAAACAAAAGAATGCCGTTTTACGCATTATTTATGGATAGATGTCTTGTTTGTCATTGACGAAAAAAACTTTAAACAAAGCATTTTTTATCGTTTTTCTTGATTTTGAGAGGGATTCATAGGTCTCCTTTGGTTTGATTGTCGACAATGAACAACAATCAGGAGCAATGGAATCACATATGTTAGACTTGTTTCAACTGATAATTTCACATTTGAACCCAATTTGGGAGGGGGGCCGGGTCGGAATTGGCACTTTTCATTGGTTAATGGAGAGAAGAAAAACTTTGCTCAAAATGAAACAAAAGCCTTAGAAACGCATAAAACATTGATTCTTAAAACAAAAGAATGCCGTTTTACGCATTATTTATGGATAGATGTCTTGTTTGTCATTGACGAAAAAAACTTTAAACATAGCATTTTTTATCGTTTTTCTTGATTTTGAGAGGGATTCATAGGTCTCCTTTGGTTTGATTGTCGACAATGAACAACAATCAGGAGCAAGGAATCACATATGTTAGACTTGTTTCAACTGATAATTTCACATTGGAACCCAATTTGGGAGGGGGCAGGGTCGGAATTGGCACTTTTCATTGGTTATGGAGAGAAGAAAAACTTTCTCAAAATGAAACAAAAGCCTTAGAAACGCATAAAACATTGATTCTTAAAACAAAAGAATGCCGTTTTACGCATTATTTATGGATAGATGTCTTGTTTGTCATTGACGAAAAAAACTTTAAACAAAGCATTTTTTATCGTTTTTCTTGATTTTGAGAGGGATTCATAGGTCTCCTTGGTTTGATTGTCGACAATGAACAACAATCAGGAGCAAGGAATCACATATGTTAGACTTGTTTCAACTGATAATTTCACATTTGAACCCAATTTGGGGAGGGGGCAGGGTCGGAATTGGCACTTTTCATTGGTTAATGGAGAGAAGAAAAACTTTGTCAAAATGAAACAAAAGCCTTAGAAACGCATAAAACATTGATTCTTAAAACAAAAGAATGCCGTTTTACGCAGTATTTATGGATAGATGTCCTGTTTGTCATTGACGAAAAAAACTTTAAACAAAGCATTTTTTGATCGTTTTTCTTGATTTTGAGAGGGATTCATAGGTCTCCTTTGGTTTGATTGTCGACAATGAACAACAATCAGGAGCAAGGAATCACATATGTTAGACTTGTTTCAACTGATAATTTCACATTTGAACCCAATTTGGAGGGGGCCGGGTCGGAATTGGCACTTTTCATTGGGTTAATGGAGAGAAGAAAAACTTTGTCAAAATGAAACAAAAGCCTTAGAAACGCATAAAACATTGATTCTTAAAACAAAAGAATGCCGTTTTACGCAGTATTTATGGATAGATGTCCTGTTTGTCATTGACGAAAAAAACTATTAAACAAAGCATTTTTTATCGTTTTTCTTGATTTTGAGAGGGATTCATAGGTCTCCTTTGGTTTGATTGTCGACAATGAACAACAATCAGGAGCAAGGAATCACATATGTTAGACTTGTTTCAACTGATAATTTCACATTTGAACCCAATTTGGGAGGGGGGCCGGGTCGGAATTGGCACTTTTCATTGGTTAATGGAGAGAAGAAAAACTTTGTCAAAATGAAACAAAAGCCTTAGAAACGCATAAAACATTGATTCTTAAAACAAAAGAATGCCGTTTTACGCATTATTTATGGATAGATGTCCTGTTTGTCATTGACGAAAAAAACTTTAAACAAAGCATTTTTTATCGTTTTTCTTGATTTTGAGAGGGATTCATAGGTCTCCTTTGGTTTGATTGTCGACAATGAACAACAATCAGGAGCAAGGAATCACATATGTTAGACTTGTTTCAACTGATAATTTCACATTTGAACCCAATTTGGGAGGGGGGCCGGGTCGGAATTGGCACTTTTCATTGGTTAATGGAGAGAAGAAAACTTTGTCAAAATGAAACAAAAGCCTTAGAAACGCATAAAACATTGATTCTTAAAACAAAGAATGCCGTTTTACGCATTATTTATGGATAGATGTCTGTTTGTCATTGACGAAAAAAACTTTAAACAAAGCATTTTTTATCGTTTTTCTTGATTTTGAGAGGGATTCATAGGTCTCCTTTGGTTTGATTGTCGACAATGAACAACAATCAGGAGCAAGGAATCACATATGTTAGACTTGTTTCAACTGATAATTTCACATTTGAACCCAATTTGGGAGGGGGCCGGGTCGGAATTGGGCACTTTTCATTGGTTAATGGAGAGAAGAAAAACTTTGTCAAAATGAACAAAAGCCTTAGAAACGCATAAAACATTGATTCTTAAAACAAAAGAATGCCGTTTTACGCAGTATTTATGGATAGATGTCTTGTTTGTCATTGACGAAAAAAACTTTAAACAAAGCATTTTTTAGTCGTTTTTCTTGATTTTGAGAGGGATTCATAGGTCTCCTTTGGTTTGATTGTCGACAATGAACAACAATCAGGAGCAAGGAATCACATATGTTAGACTTGTTTCAACTGATAATTTCACATTTGAACCCAATTTGGAGGGGGCCGGGTCGGAATTGGCACTTTTCATTGGTTAATGGAGAGAAGAAAAACTTTGTCAAAATGAAACAAAAGCCTTAGAAACGCATAAAACATTGATTCTTAAAACAAAAGAATGCCGTTTTACGCAGTATTTATGGATAGATGTCCTGTTTGTCATTGACAAAAAAACTTTAAACAAAGCATTTTTTATCGTTTTTCTTGATTTTGAGAGGGATTCATAGGTCTCCTTTGGTTTGATTGTCGACAATGAACAACAATCAGGAGCAAGGAATCACATATGTTAGACTTGTTTCAACTGATAATTTCACATTTGAACCCAATTTGGGAGGGGGCCGGGTCGGAATTGGCACTTTTCATTGGTTAATGGAGAGAAGAAAAACTTTGTCAAAATGAAACAAAAGCCTTAAAACGCATAAAACATTGATTCTTAAAACAAAAGAATGCCGTTTTACGCATTATTTATGGATAGATGTCCTGTTTGTCATTGACAAAAAAACTTTAAACAAAGCATTTTTTATCGTTTTTCTTGATTTTGAGAGGGATTCATAGGTCTCCTTTGGTTTGATTGTCGACAATGAACAACAATCAGGAGCAAGGAATCACATATGTTAGACTTGTTTCAACTGATAATTTCACATTTGAACCCAATTTGGGAGGGGGCCGGGTCGGAATTGGCACTTTTCATTGGTTAATGGAGAGAAGAAAAACTTGCTCAAAATGAAACAAAAGCCCTTAGAAACGCATAAAACATTGATTCTTAAAACAAAAGAATGCCGTTTTACGCAGTATTTATGGATAGATGTCTGTTTGTCATTGACGAAAAAAACTTTAAACAAAGCATTTTTTATCGTTTTTCTTGATTTTGAGAGGGATTCATAGGTCTCCTTTGGTTTGATTGTCGACAATGAACAACAATCAGGAGCAAGGAATCACATATGTTAGACTTGTTTCAACTGATAATTTCACATTGGAACCCAATTTGGGAGGGGGCCGGGTCGGAATTGGCACTTTTCATTGGTTAATGGAGAGAAGAAAAACTTTCTCAAAATGAAACAAAAGCCTTAGAAACGCATAAAACATTGATTCTTAAAACAAAAGAATGCCGTTTTACGCATTATTTATGGATAGATGTCTTGTTTGTCATTGACGAAAAAAACTTTAAACAAAGCATTTTTTATCGTTTTTCTTGATTTTGAGAGGGATTCATAGGTCTCCTTTGGTTTGATTGTCGACAATGAACAACAATCAGGAGCAAGGAATCACATATGTTAGACTTGTTTCAACTGATAATTTCACATTGGAACCCAATTTGGGAGGGGGGCCGGGTCGGAATTGGCACTTTTCATTGGTTAATGGAGAGAAGAAAAACTTTCTCAAAATGAAACAAAAGCCTTAGAAACGCATAAAACATTGATTCTTAAAACAAAAGAATGCCGTTTTACGCATTATTTATGGATAGATGTCTTGTTTGTCATTGACGAAAAAAACTTTAAACAAAGCATTTTTTATCGTTTTTCTGATTTTGAGAGGGATTCATAGGTCTCCTTTGGTTTGATTGTCGACAATGAACAACAATCAGGAGCAAGGAATCACATATGTTAGACTTGTTTCAACTGATAATTTCACATTTGAACCCAATTTGGGAGGGGGCCGGGTCGGAATTGGCACTTTTCATTGGTTAATGGAGAGAGAAAAACTTTGTCAAAATGAAACAAAAGCCTTAGAAACGCATAAAACATTGATTCTTAAAACAAAAGAATGCCGTTTTACGCATTATTTATGGATAGATGTCTTGTTTGTCATTGACGAAAAAAACTTTAAACAAAGCATTTTTTATCGTTTTTCTTGATTTTGAGAGGGATTCATAGGTCTCCTTTGGGTTTGATTGTCGACAATGAACAACAATCAGGAGCAAGGAATCACATATGTTAGACTTGTTTCAACTGATAATTTCACATTTGAACCCAATTTGGAGGGGGCCGGGTCGGAATTGGCACTTTTCATTGGTTAATGGTGAGAAGAAAAACTTTGTCAAAATGAAACAAAAGCCTTAGAAACGCATAAACCATTGATTCTTAAAACAAAAGAATGCCGTTTTACGCATTATTTATGGAAAGATGTCCTGTTTGTCATTGACAAAAAAACTTTAAACAAAGCATTTTTTATCGTTTTTCTTGATTTTGAGAGGGATTCATAGGATCTCCTTTGGTTTGATTGTCGACAATGAACAACCAATCAGGAGCCAAGGAATCACATATGTTAGACTTGTTTCAACTGATAATTTCACATTTGAACCCAATTTGGGAGGGGGCCGGGTCGGAATTGGCCCCTTTTCATTGGTAATGGAGAGAAGAAAAACTTTGTCAAAATGAAACAAAAAGCCTCTTAGAAA
>NW_027287591.1:0-47495 GCF_022747635.1 Hetaerina americana
AGGCACATGCGGCAACCTTTTTCGTCAGAAATGCACTTGTAGGAAGAGTCGCCTTAATGAAAACGTTATGCAATCATCTCATAAATGATTATACCGGCCGCTAATTTTAAAGATTTCTCTTTCACGTCAAACTTCGACCTCTTTTCCCTAGATTTCATTTCCCTAATCCCGCAAAGAAATAAACAACATTAACGTATGTCCTTCCATCCCTTGTGTATCAACGTAATAAAATTAGCGGGTAAGTTGGGACTGGGACCATTTAACTTTTGCCTAGAGAAACATTTTCTGTTCTGTGGCGTGACAAGACAAGTAAAGATTTCTGGAAAGGTTAATTTCGTTCAAAAGAAGGGGAATGAGTCGTGTCCCGCGGAAGGGACCCCGGTTCAAAACTATAACAAGAATCGGTCATTTGGAGGCATGGTGATCAAAGAACTGGTCTACTTGTCACGTCTGTCTCGATGCATTTGTAATCAATTGCTGATAAATCGTTGCAGTATCGCAAAAAAAAAATTGCGGAAAAGGATGAAAAATCACTCAATCGACTTTAAAATACTTGGGGGATTCGTTCAGAGGAGGTTTATCAACATTGTTTCAGCGAGATGGCGATTTTCCAAGAAGGAAACCCGATGCCCATTACATAAATTGTTATTTGTGCGAATGATGCTGATTCCATATGCTGTTAACGACGATGCATTCCGTAGAAATAGTTTCTGGGAATTGATTGATTGGATAGAATTAGCACAATGGAAAATCCACGGAAGCGCTCACTGCCCGCCATTTTGTTTATTGCGACGCCTGCTCGTCACGACTTGGTGAATGTACAAGGAACGCTGTTGCCCAGCTGCGTTCTATGCTTGCGAGGTTTCCACAGAAATTTCTTCCTCGTGCGGAATGCCACGTGGGTCATTGCGACAGCCCTTTTCTGGTTAACGTAGAAACTTGGGGCGAGGACGGGTCGCATTACCTGCCTCCTCGCGTTGAACCCCCGAGGAGTTTTACGACGTAGCGGATGGGACGGGAGGTTAAGCGGAATTAGCCTTCGCGGAAAAACGGCCGCGTGGGAAGGGCATGTGGGGACCTGTCATTTACTGCCCCTGGAAGTGAAGCAGGAGCAACGTGACCACAAGCGTACCAGTTTCGGAGGGAGACGGACGCCGTGAATCCATATTATTTTTGACGGAGGGAGACATGTAAGTCAAGGCTTACGTCTGAGAAACGAGCATAGCAGGTCAGTGGTTTGAAAAGTACTGGGTGAAAGGGAAGTAATCATGGGAATATAATATTTTTTCCTTAATATCTCGACGGTCATTTTCATCAAATGCAGACGCATAGCAGTAGAAAATATATTTGAATAGGAGGTAAGAAATTCGTCCATCTTTTATTGTCATAAGTTTCTCCTTTACATTTACTCTATTTTTTCGTGAACCGCGCGCGTGCACACCAGGTAAGTAGTTGGTGAATCGGAGGAAAGCGTGGGACTCTAATTTCCCAGGTTTTTACGTTTATTTATGTACGTCCTTTGCGGCCGAGTATTGACGATTGCCCATCGCAGTCGGGTATTTGAAAACTGAAGATTATTTCATGGCCCTTAGAAGGGCCGTTAGGATGCATCAAAGCAATCCCGTCGAGGAATTTACTTTGAGCTGGTGTACTTGGTGACGGCCTTGGTCCCCTCGGAGACGGCGTGCTTGGCCAGCTCACCGGGAAGCAAGAGCCTGACGGCGGTCTGCACCTCCCGGCTGGTGATGGTGGAGCGCTTGTTGTAGTGAGCCAGGCGAGAAGCTTCGGCGGCGATTCTCTCGAAAATATCGTTGACGAAGCTGTTCATGATGCTCATGGCCTTGCTGGAGATTCCGGTGTCGGGGTGCACCTGCTTCAGCACTTTGTAGATGTAGATTGCGTAGCTCTCCTTCCTCCTGCGCTTCTTCTTCTTGTCTCCCTTGGAGATGTTCTTCTGGGCCTTGCCCGCTTTCTTCGCAGCCTTTCCGCTCGTCTTGGGTGGCATGGTGATCACGTTCGGCGAACGGGGTCGATTTCAGTATTTTCGCCGAACATCAGTCGCCTGCTTATGTACCCCTGGTCCGTTCCGTGAGCCGAATCTCCTCGACGACCAATCACGTAAAAGCATGATGTGGCGTCGCTAGGACGGCGGCAGCCTATATAAATGCGCCCAGGAGTCTGACAGCGATTAGACAGCACTACCAGATAAAGAAGCATTCAGCCATGTCCGGACGAGGAAAGGGAGGAAAAGTGAAGGGGAAGTCCAAGTCCCGCTCCAGCAGGGCCGGTCTTCAGTTTCCGGTCGGTCGTATCCACCGTCTGCTCCGCAAGGGGAACTATGCCGAGCGTGTTGGTGCCGGTGCCCCAGTCTACTTGGCCGCCGTCATGGAGTACCTGGCCGCGGAAGTCCTCGAGTTGGCCGGTAACGCTGCCAGGGACAACAAGAAGACGAGAATCATCCCTCGTCACTTGCAGTTGGCCATCCGCAACGACGAGGAGTTGAATAAGCTCCTGTCGGGCGTTACCATCGCTCAGGGAGGTGTCCTTCCGAACATCCAGGCGGTGCTCCTGCCCAAGAAGACTGAGAAGAAGGCATAAGCATCACGCTGTGCGCATAAAAGGTCCTTTTCAGGACCAGAACATACTAGAGAGATGTACGCGATAAATGTCATGTGAAAAAAATAATAATAACAATAAACGTAATAAGCATAGCGAATGAAACGTGGAGCTATAATTGGGCTAAGGTAAACGATGGGAAATAAAGCGTATAAAAAGTGAAAGCGTTTGTGCTGAAATGCAACGAAGAATGATTGAAGGTGACACTGCTTCGTTTACAATGTATTTCATAGTCTGTCATAAAATTTCACCTGCAATCTGCCGCTTAACTACGTTATTTCTTGTTAACATGTATGGTTGCAACGGCGCGATACACATTGTCGCCAGTCCGTTGCCACGTGCTTATTCATGTACGGTTGCAACGGCGCGATATACATTGTCGCCAGTCCGTTGCCACGTGCTTATTCCGATTCGCTGACAATGTCTTTAACGTCGGTAAAGGCTCATACAATTTCAACTCTATTATCACCGCCATTTTTCCTGTGCGCTCGAACAGGTCTTACTTTACTATTTATCGCCGTCACATACGCTATAGCGAATAATTTTTCGTTCCGTTATGGCAAAGGATTAGCTCCATCTCTGAACATTGTATTGGTCCTTAGAAGGACCTTTTTTATCGACGTACGCCGGGTGTCGGATGGCGATCCCGTCGCGTCGTGTCTAACCGCCAAACCCGTAGAGAGTGCGGCCCTGTCTCTTGAGTGCGTACACGACGTCCATGGCTGTGACGGTCTTCCTCTTGGCGTGTTCGGTGTAGGTGACGGCGTCACGAATAACGTTCTCAAGGAACACCTTGAGCACACCGCGCGTCTCCTCGTAGATGAGTCCGGAGATACGCTTCACTCCACCTCGGCGGGCGAGACGGCGGATGGCCGGCTTGGTGATGCCCTGGATGTTATCGCGGAGAACTTTGCGATGACGTTTGGCTCCTCCCTTTCCCAGGCCTTTTCCTCCCTTGCCGCGTCCAGTCATCTCTGTAGTCTGCTCGTAGTAAGGGCTGCTGTCTGATGACCTGAAATGCACCTTCGCCGGTATTTATAAACGTCGCCGCCGCGGCGATGACGTACCCGACCTCTCCACCAATCAGCGTCGCCCGTACTATCTGGCGCCATTCTCGGAAGTGCTTAAAAGACGGCGTTGACCCGGCTTTTTACAGATCGCAGAAATGGCACGTACGAAGCAGACAGCCCGCAAGTCCACCGGAGGAAAGGCCCCGAGGAAGCAGCTGGCCACCAAGGCCGCTCGCAAGAGCGCGCCGGCGACGGGAGGCGTCAAGAAGCCCCACAGGTACCGCCCCGGTACCGTGGCCCTTCGTGAGATCAGGAGATACCAGAAGAGCACGGAGCTCCTCATCCGCAAGCTGCCCTTCCAGCGCCTGGTGCGTGAGATCGCCCAGGACTTCAAGACCGATCTTCGGTTCCAGAGCTCCGCCGTCATGGCTCTCCAGGAGGCCAGCGAGGCTTACCTAGTGGGTCTCTTTGAGGACACCAACCTCTGCGCCATCCACGCTAAGCGTGTGACCATCATGCCCAAGGACATCCAGCTGGCCCGCCGTATCCGCGGAGAGCGAGCTTAGAAAGCTACTTTCGGCCGAAAAACAAAGGTCCTTTTCAGGACCAGTACATACTTAAAAGTTTGAATTTAGCACGATCGCACAATAATTAACGACGATGTAAATCCATTGGAATGATGGACGACATGAAATTTCCTTTGCGCATGGCAAGTGCGTTTGCACGGCTACGCATGAAATGAGATGAAATAAAAGTTCGTGCGATGCTTACCTGACGCGCTTAACGAAAAGAAAACAATACTCCGTGACGTGTTGTTCATTTTACACGTTCTATGAATGTTATTCTTAATTTTTTTTTTCGTCCGTCCATGTCGCATCATCAATTTTAAATAGGACCGTTGTTTTTGCATGGCATTAATCATGATAAATGTTAACTTTGGGCGTGCTCAGTGGCGTGGGCATTGAGTGGCAAGCATCTTTGGAAGACATGATGGTCCTAAAAAGGACCGAGATTGGACGCTGTCTGCTGTCCTAGGTGCGCCGGTGGCGAAGCAGTGATGGTTCACTTCTTTTTCTGGGCGGCGGAAGGTTTCTTGGCGGCGGGCTTGGCCTTGGTGGGCGTCTTCTTGGGCTTGGGGGTCTTGGGTTTGGTGGCCGCCTTTTTCGCCTTCGACGGGGACTTTGCCGCCTTGGCGGCGGGTTTCCCAGCCGCCGGCTTCTTCTTTGGCTTGTCCGCCGCCTTCTTCGCCTTCTTGGCTGGTGGCGCGGACTTGCTTCGCTCCTTGGGCGCGGACCTCTTGGTGCCACTGGACGCCTTCTCGGAGGACTTCTTGGCTCCGACCGCTTTCGGTTTCTTTACTCCCGTCTTCTTGACGACCTTTTTCGCCTTGGTCGTCCCGCTGGCTGCCGCGGGTGCGGCCTTCTTGCTGTGGCTCAGCTTGAAGGAACCTGAGGCGCCCTTTCCCTTGGTCTGGACGAGAGTTCCGGCGGTGACGGCCGCCTTGAGGTACTTCTTGATGAAAGGCGAGAGCCTCTCGGCGTCCACTTTGTAGCTGGCTGCGATGTACTTCTTGATGGCTTGAAGGGAAGAGCCACCGCGCTCCTTGAGGCCCTTGACTGCGTTGTTAACCATCTCGGAAGTGGGCGGGTGCGACGGCTTTGCGCGAGCCTTCTTGGCTGCTCCGCCCTTGCTGGCCTTCTTGGAAGCCGCGGAGGTTCCTGAAGAAGGCAGGGGTTTTACTGCGACGGTGCCCGAAGGCTGGGCTGCCGGTGGTGCGGCTGCCGCTGCTCCAGATGCTGCGTCTGCCATGTTATCGGCTGCTGCGTGATGATAGAAAGAGAAAATTACCAAGACATGGATTTCATACGAAAGTCCACCTTGCTATCGTACCATTTCGGAGCAAAATACGATCTCTTCCTCTCGCCTCCGGTGCGCTTCTCGGATTGTTTGTACTCCACTCCTCCTCCGACTTTCGCGTTTCGGAGAGTGTCGGGGGCGCGTAACGAGGGCGCCTTGCGCCGCGGCGCCCGTCAGGGTTCCACCCTGTCGGCCGTGGCGGCGCCAGGCGTTTGGCGAGCCCAGTTCGTGTGCAGCGGGTCGTCAAAATACGGGTTGTCGTCCTGTCGAAGGCGTACCCGGGAATAAACGTTGCACACGTTTCTACCGGGGTCGATTCCTCGAGATCCGAGGTAACGTACGTTCGAGGCCATCCTTCACCTGGTATTGGACGCGCTCGCGACCCGGTGGGCCGCGCGCCGGCCGCGGAAAGCGGCCCCGAGAAGACGGTCCCTTCGGACGCCTTCCCCCTGACTCGGCGCCTGTCAAACCTTCCTCCTGTTCCTCCCCGGTGCCTGTCCCGTAAGCGGACGTTTATGCATTTTTCGACGACTCGGGGGCGTCGCGACGCACCCACCTCCCGCGCCCGTGGGAAAGGATTATCGAGTCGCAAATGGAGACGGAGTCACCCGTTAAGCGCACGCCTTACGACGCGTCCGCGTGGGCTTCGAAATGGTTGCATGGGGTGGCCGAAGGGGAAAAAGAAATGAACTGTACGCACGCGAATGGGACGTCAAAGTTCACGTACAACAAAGTCGAGGATGGCGCCGAATTATGCTTTAGCCCCGTGAGCGGGCGGGAAAAACAATGTAGTAGCCGAGGGCGCGCAGTGGCGACCCGGCCGTGACGAGTTTGCTCCGTCTCCAACGGCTTCGGACGTCGGTACCTCGTTGCGGGATGATGAATTTGTAGCAACCGGCATGTCATCGGAAACGAAATGATACTTCATCACGGGAAAACTCTTATTGTCGTTGAAACGGCGCCACATCCACGTTTCCGCGGATGTCTACCCTAGTTTCCTTGCACGTCTTTCGAAGAGGAGAGTCGTCTGCCGTCGACTTGTTATCGCGTACATTTCTTTTATTAACCTTCCTTATCTGTGCGATGCGTTGGATGTGCTTTTCTCCACGGTGCCGTCAAGTTACGGAATACACCCCTACGACCTTAAAAAAAAAAATCCCTCCCACACACACGCTGTATGTCACGTTAAATGACCCTGTGTGATGGGATACCTCGGGGACGTAGTCAACGTGAAAGCGACTCCTTGAAAACCAGGCTCTCGTAAGCGTACGTAATTCGTGTCGGCAATTTCGCTCGGTACACATCCCCCGCCGTACGTCTTATTCACGGAAACGGCGAAAATAGGGCGCATCGCGGGATTGTATGCGCGATCATTACGATGGGAATCGCCATAAGCAAATAGGACAGATGCGTTTAACTCAATAATATCCACATCCCTTTCGTCGTAGTTGCGGAGCTATGACGGCTTGTATTCGTGTCACAATATTTTTCAGTTGCTTCCAACCTAATTTCACATCGTTTCCACTTGTTTCCAATCGACATAATGTGTGTCAAGCATATGGATCTTGTTTTTTACCTCCATGCCGTTGGAATAATATCTTTCATTAGAGCAATGGTCGACTTTTCCTTATAACTTTCGAGGGTCGGGATAGTGATTGACGGATAAGGTAGAGTGAATAGCCCTTACCTGGAAAACATTCCTGTGAATAAATAAAAAAAACGTGGGAAAAAGCCGTCGGGGCGTGATGCGGCGTTCAATAGTGATGACAGATTATACTATCTGGCGTAGGAAAGACTTGAACACGATTTTTCCTGGGATCGTAATCAGGGATCCAGGCTGGTTTCCAGTGCTTGCGGGGTTGGGGGGACTAGGGGCGGCATTAACAGCCGGAACCGTTCATTCCTCTACGACCTCTCTTTCGTGGAACTCTATCACCGTCGACAGTTCACGGAACATCATTTCTCGGTTCTGTCTCGAAGAAGCCCCTGTGTTAATTCAATTACTCAGTATCTACTTCGTTCTGCATTACTTAATCAATACATGTGGACCCATCAAATATTTCATCCCCGTTCATTGTTGATTCCTTGAGGTTCTTAGCGATGCGGAAGCAACTTTATCGTCACGAGTAATAAAAGAACGATGATTAACAATTTTAAGCTGTCTGGTACCTAGCACATCACCATAAAAGATACGAAATAAGCATTCCAGTGAACAGGAAAACAAATAGTCGTCTTTTCCCCGGCCAATCTGGGATCATTGCAATGTGAAGCGAAAGTCAATCAGGAGTTAAGAGGATTCAATCCACTCACGATGAAGTAGACGACTGAAGGTTGCGTAGGTCTATGTGCACGTTCGTGTGTGTTAGTTTCTAGTGTTCATATGTAAATGACAGTTGTGTCAATGGGGGAACGTTATTCGAAAGTAACACTAGTTGACTCGAATTTAATCATTCTTATTACCAGTAGTTGCATTGCAAAATTTGACATTATCACGGCAGGAGGTAGGTGATGACTGTCATAAATGTTCGCTAATGGAGGACGTTTGTCATCCATTCCGAGATTTTGAAAAAAAAACTGTCTCCGTTTACATATCGCTGCGTACCCGAGATATTTTACTAATTTGGTACTCTGTGTGGATGAATTTATTAACAGATGTCATAAGGGTGATTTCAACTACACAAATTTGACAAAGTTCAATGTTAAGTATTAACGCCTCGCTGTGACTGGTATGACATTACATGATATCCCGGTGATTAAGCATCACCACAACTGCTAAGGTAATTAATCGTCATGGTGTATATCATGAGTCTTAAAATCACACGATCGTTATGAAATTTACACCGCTTCACGGCTCGTCGGCATTTTCTCCCGTCCGTAGTTAAGTTGTATGTTACTAAGTTGCCTAGGCAAGGACGTTATTCCATTCCATTCCCGGCCACTGTTACTAGATGAATCTGATTAAATATCGCTTCACGAATCACTATTGTCCTCAAAGCCGAGCGTCCTTCGGTTAACGCCACTGCGGGAAATCGGTTGTCGAATACGGTGAAGTGACGATCTCGTGTACCTAGTGTCAAAATGCGGCCGGGGTGGATTCTTCAATGGGGCTAATGCGGTAAAGATTTTCACCAAATTTGCAGAAAGTTGAAATGCTAAAAGGACGGACAGGTAGGCACATGCGGCAACCTTTTTCGTCAGAAATGCACTTGTAGGAAGAGTCGCCTTAATGAAAACGTTATGCAATCATCTCATAAATGATTATACCGGCCGCTAATTTTAAAGATTTCTCTTTCACGTCAAACTTCGACCTCTTTTCCCTAGATTTCATTTCCCTAATCCCGCAAAGAAATAAACAACATTAACGTATGTCCTTCCATCCCTTGTGTATCAACGTAATAAAATTAGCGGGTAAGTTGGGACTGGGACCATTTAACTTTTGCCTAGAGAAACATTTTCTGTTCTGTGGCGTGACAAGACAAGTAAAGATTTCTGGAAAGGTTAATTTCGTTCAAAAGAAGGGGAATGAGTCGTGTCCCGCGGAAGGGACCCCGGTTCAAAACTATAACAAGAATCGGTCATTTGGAGGCATGGTGATCAAAGAACTGGTCTACTTGTCACGTCTGTCTCGATGCATTTGTAATCAATTGCTGATAAATCGTTGCAGTATCGCAAAAAAAAAATTGCGGAAAAGGATGAAAAATCACTCAATCGACTTTAAAATACTTGGGGGATTCGTTCAGAGGAGGTTTATCAACATTGTTTCAGCGAGATGGCGATTTTCCAAGAAGGAAACCCGATGCCCATTACATAAATTGTTATTTGTGCGAATGATGCTGATTCCATATGCTGTTAACGACGATGCATTCCGTAGAAATAGTTTCTGGGAATTGATTGATTGGATAGAATTAGCACAATGGAAAATCCACGGAAGCGCTCACTGCCCGCCATTTTGTTTATTGCGACGCCTGCTCGTCACGACTTGGTGAATGTACAAGGAACGCTGTTGCCCAGCTGCGTTCTATGCTTGCGAGGTTTCCACAGAAATTTCTTCCTCGTGCGGAATGCCACGTGGGTCATTGCGACAGCCCTTTTCTGGTTAACGTAGAAACTTGGGGCGAGGACGGGTCGCATTACCTGCCTCCTCGCGTTGAACCCCCGAGGAGTTTTACGACGTAGCGGATGGGACGGGAGGTTAAGCGGAATTAGCCTTCGCGGAAAAACGGCCGCGTGGGAAGGGCATGTGGGGACCTGTCATTTACTGCCCCTGGAAGTGAAGCAGGAGCAACGTGACCACAAGCGTACCAGTTTCGGAGGGAGACGGACGCCGTGAATCCATATTATTTTTGACGGAGGGAGACATGTAAGTCAAGGCTTACGTCTGAGAAACGAGCATAGCAGGTCAGTGGTTTGAAAAGTACTGGGTGAAAGGGAAGTAATCATGGGAATATAATATTTTTTCCTTAATATCTCGACGGTCATTTTCATCAAATGCAGACGCATAGCAGTAGAAAATATATTTGAATAGGAGGTAAGAAATTCGTCCATCTTTTATTGTCATAAGTTTCTCCTTTACATTTACTCTATTTTTTCGTGAACCGCGCGCGTGCACACCAGGTAAGTAGTTGGTGAATCGGAGGAAAGCGTGGGACTCTAATTTCCCAGGTTTTTACGTTTATTTATGTACGTCCTTTGCGGCCGAGTATTGACGATTGCCCATCGCAGTCGGGTATTTGAAAACTGAAGATTATTTCATGGCCCTTAGAAGGGCCGTTAGGATGCATCAAAGCAATCCCGTCGAGGAATTTACTTTGAGCTGGTGTACTTGGTGACGGCCTTGGTCCCCTCGGAGACGGCGTGCTTGGCCAGCTCACCGGGAAGCAAGAGCCTGACGGCGGTCTGCACCTCCCGGCTGGTGATGGTGGAGCGCTTGTTGTAGTGAGCCAGGCGAGAAGCTTCGGCGGCGATTCTCTCGAAAATATCGTTGACGAAGCTGTTCATGATGCTCATGGCCTTGCTGGAGATTCCGGTGTCGGGGTGCACCTGCTTCAGCACTTTGTAGATGTAGATTGCGTAGCTCTCCTTCCTCCTGCGCTTCTTCTTCTTGTCTCCCTTGGAGATGTTCTTCTGGGCCTTGCCCGCTTTCTTCGCAGCCTTTCCGCTCGTCTTGGGTGGCATGGTGATCACGTTCGGCGAACGGGGTCGATTTCAGTATTTTCGCCGAACATCAGTCGCCTGCTTATGTACCCCTGGTCCGTTCCGTGAGCCGAATCTCCTCGACGACCAATCACGTAAAAGCATGATGTGGCGTCGCTAGGACGGCGGCAGCCTATATAAATGCGCCCAGGAGTCTGACAGCGATTAGACAGCACTACCAGATAAAGAAGCATTCAGCCATGTCCGGACGAGGAAAGGGAGGAAAAGTGAAGGGGAAGTCCAAGTCCCGCTCCAGCAGGGCCGGTCTTCAGTTTCCGGTCGGTCGTATCCACCGTCTGCTCCGCAAGGGGAACTATGCCGAGCGTGTTGGTGCCGGTGCCCCAGTCTACTTGGCCGCCGTCATGGAGTACCTGGCCGCGGAAGTCCTCGAGTTGGCCGGTAACGCTGCCAGGGACAACAAGAAGACGAGAATCATCCCTCGTCACTTGCAGTTGGCCATCCGCAACGACGAGGAGTTGAATAAGCTCCTGTCGGGCGTTACCATCGCTCAGGGAGGTGTCCTTCCGAACATCCAGGCGGTGCTCCTGCCCAAGAAGACTGAGAAGAAGGCATAAGCATCACGCTGTGCGCATAAAAGGTCCTTTTCAGGACCAGAACATACTAGAGAGATGTACGCGATAAATGTCATGTGAAAAAAATAATAATAACAATAAACGTAATAAGCATAGCGAATGAAACGTGGAGCTATAATTGGGCTAAGGTAAACGATGGGAAATAAAGCGTATAAAAAGTGAAAGCGTTTGTGCTGAAATGCAACGAAGAATGATTGAAGGTGACACTGCTTCGTTTACAATGTATTTCATAGTCTGTCATAAAATTTCACCTGCAATCTGCCGCTTAACTACGTTATTTCTTGTTAACATGTATGGTTGCAACGGCGCGATACACATTGTCGCCAGTCCGTTGCCACGTGCTTATTCATGTACGGTTGCAACGGCGCGATATACATTGTCGCCAGTCCGTTGCCACGTGCTTATTCCGATTCGCTGACAATGTCTTTAACGTCGGTAAAGGCTCATACAATTTCAACTCTATTATCACCGCCATTTTTCCTGTGCGCTCGAACAGGTCTTACTTTACTATTTATCGCCGTCACATACGCTATAGCGAATAATTTTTCGTTCCGTTATGGCAAAGGATTAGCTCCATCTCTGAACATTGTATTGGTCCTTAGAAGGACCTTTTTTATCGACGTACGCCGGGTGTCGGATGGCGATCCCGTCGCGTCGTGTCTAACCGCCAAACCCGTAGAGAGTGCGGCCCTGTCTCTTGAGTGCGTACACGACGTCCATGGCTGTGACGGTCTTCCTCTTGGCGTGTTCGGTGTAGGTGACGGCGTCACGAATAACGTTCTCAAGGAACACCTTGAGCACACCGCGCGTCTCCTCGTAGATGAGTCCGGAGATACGCTTCACTCCACCTCGGCGGGCGAGACGGCGGATGGCCGGCTTGGTGATGCCCTGGATGTTATCGCGGAGAACTTTGCGATGACGTTTGGCTCCTCCCTTTCCCAGGCCTTTTCCTCCCTTGCCGCGTCCAGTCATCTCTGTAGTCTGCTCGTAGTAAGGGCTGCTGTCTGATGACCTGAAATGCACCTTCGCCGGTATTTATAAACGTCGCCGCCGCGGCGATGACGTACCCGACCTCTCCACCAATCAGCGTCGCCCGTACTATCTGGCGCCATTCTCGGAAGTGCTTAAAAGACGGCGTTGACCCGGCTTTTTACCAGCAGCACCCTAGCACCCCGGCAGGAGCTTCGAGACCTAGCGGCGAAGGAAATCATCGCGCAAGTGGTGTTTCCGTCCGACGTGCGGGCTCACGAGGCGAGAGCCAATCAGAAGCGAGCAGGCCCATAGCCTAGGCTATATAAGTCGGCGCGTTTCGTCAAGTCTTCACTTGCTCTTCTAAGAGCAAGGGGAGCACATTTCGATTTATTTTTCAGGCCGATCATTCGGAACGAAGGAAAGGGCCCCACCAGTGGTAACCCCCCTTCGCACCCGGTGACCGAAGGGACCGCCCCGCCCGGGGACTAACGGTCTATTCTCCGAGGGAACGACCGGGAGCATCGCCGAGACCGCAGCTTCGGAGTAAGGCGCACTCTTGCGCCGTGCCACTCGGCCCTTTTCAGGGTCTTTAATTTTTCAGCGACCGGTCACACGGAACGAAGGAAAGGGCCCCACCAGTGGTAACCCCCCTTCGCACCCGGTGACCGAAGGGACCGCCCCGCCCGGGGACTAACGGTCTATTCTCCGAGGGAACGACCGGGAGCATCGCCGAGACCGCAGCTTCGGAGTAAGGCGCACTCTTGCGCCGTGCCATTCGGCCCTTTTCAGGGTCTTTAATTTTTCAGCGACCGGTCACACGGAACGAAGGAAAGGGCCCCACCAGTGGTAACCCCCCTTCGCACCCGTTGACCGAAGGGACCGCCCCGCCCGGGGACTAACGGTCTATTCTCCGAGGGAACGACCGGGAGCATCGCCGAGACCGCAGCTTCGGAGTGAGGTGCACTCTTTCGCCGTGCCATTCGGCCCTTTTCAGGGTCTTTTTCCATTTCAGTGACCGGTCACACGGAACGAAGGAAAGGGCCCCACCAGTGGTAACCCCCCTTCGTACCCGGTGACCGAAGGGACCGCCCCGCCCGGGGACCATCGGTCTAGTGATCATCTTGTGAAACAGAGGGATTGGTCCTCTGACTCTTCGGCTGGCACACTAAACCCCCTTTGCCGCCCCCAACGCACTCGTTGGCCTGGCAGAGGGCCCCTTAATTTAACCACAAGACTTGCACGCCGTTGCACTCTTCGGCAGTATCTTGTGGACTCCTCCTACGCAAACACAAAGCGGGGCCGGGCTAACGTAGTCCCCGGTTCTCACCCGCGGGGGCAGAGAGCGGTACCCGTCTGCTCGCGGGCAGGCGGTCCATTAGGATCCCCGGGTTGGTTGGGTAATCACACAGCGTCAAGCGAACGCTGCTGCTTCGTACGTGCGTAGGACCCCCTTCCACCTCTAGGGCTGTGCCTCACACAGCACTAGGGAAGGGTTGAGAACACTCCCATTCTCAGCCAGCGCCGCTCTTGCGTGCGTTTCCGTGTAATTCGTCCCCTCAGGACCCAACGCGCCGCTGCGCTGAGCGTACTTGCGCTCCTCCTAGAACCCATTTGGTCCTTATAAGGACCATAAACGGCATCCTTTCTCCTCTCACCCATCCCCATCCAAGACAACCCGCGCTCATCTCACCTACGGGGGATCATGTCGACTGAAGGACCGGGGTACTTCCTGCGGGACAGGCCGTCCTCAGACCCCCCTGAGAAGTGGCAGGAGGCGAGAGGACGCAAGGGGAAGAGGAAGAAACGTCGCAAGGATGGTGCCTCTCCTGAAGAGAACGGAAGCCCCTCCCCTACTCCCTCCCCTATCCCACCACTCCTTCCTCTCCCCTCTCTCCTATCAATCCCTTCACCTCTAGGTGCCGCATGCCTCTCCCCCTCATCAACTCCCTCCCCCCGCCTGGTGATTTCCATGTCACCGACGGCCAACCTCCTTAACCATTCTCCCTCCTCCCCCTTTTCCCCAATCCATCCTCCTACTCAGAAACCCCCACCTCTTCCAACCCTCTTTTCCCCCCTCCCGAGCAATGCTACTCACCCGCCTGCACCCCTTATGAAACCCAAGCCCAAAAGACAGGTGAAGAAGACCCCTCCTCCCCCTCCCGTTGATCTTCCAGAACCAGCCCGCCTTATCCCTAACCAAACCCCCCGTTCCCCCCCTTCCTCCTCCCCCCGCCTGACGTCCCAAGCCTCCAATGATACCACAATCCATTTTTCCTCTCTTCCCCGGGACACGAGCCAGAAGAAATTCTTCACGGCCCTGAGGTCCGTCCACCCTTCCCTTGCCACCTCCCAAATTATTGTCTACCCGGGGGAAAGAGCGGCGAGGGTCCGACTTCCGCGGCGGCAGCTGTCTCTCCTTCAGGGTGAAGGCAAGAAACGGCTGGACGCCCTGTTGGGGGAGACGTGCGTCGTCTCTGTTGTGGGTCCCCCTAAATCCAACGCCGCATCTTCCTCCGCTCCCTCCGACCCTAAAAAGCCCTCCTTTTCTTTCGTAGTGCGAGGAGTTGACCTCTTCATGACAACTGCGGACATCAGGGACGCCCTCACCGACGCCGGAGTTCCCGTGGCCAACCTTTGGCGGATCACCTCCCGGGCCACCAACTCCGAGACAACTTTAATCCGCTGCATCACTTATGATGCGGAAGCGGCCTCAATTGTAATCACTGGTGGCCTCACCTGCTACGGCCGCTTGTATCGGTGCGAGCCGTCGCATCCCCCCCCACCCCGCCCACAACGTTGTTTCAGGTGCCAAGAATTCGGCCACCCCACGGCGGAGTGCAGAATGGACACCAAGTGCGGGAGGTGTGGTGCAGCCCACCGGGATGCTGCCTGTACCGCAACGACGTTGCGCTGCCCTAACTGTGGTGGCGAACATCACGCCGGGGCCTGGAAGTGCCCCAAACGTCCCGCAGCCCCAGTCTCTCTTGCCACTACTGCCCCAATTCTACCAGACCCTTCCATTGTAGGTGCGGCGAAGGATGATGCACCTGAGGCCAAGGAAGCCGTCACCAAGGGAGACCTGTTGAGGTTTCTCTCCCTGGTGTACGCAAATGCTGCCCCGGGACACCGCCAGCAGATGGAGCTCATCCTGAACTCCGCTGCACGGTCTGTCTTCGGCTTCAATATAACAAATCTTTATTCCAGGAATACCCTATTCCCCGCCATTTCCTCTTACGCTTCACGTTGTAGATGAGGCCCGCGCACATCGCCTTTGCCAACGTCAATGGGGGCGTGAAACAGAAGAAGCCACTCCTCCAGAGCTACATCTCTAACGCTTCCATTTCAATTCTAGGCCTAGTGGAAACCTTCCTTCCAGCATACCGTCGTGTTAATCTTCCCCATTTTCAGGAATTTTCCAAGCCAAGGGCTGCTCCACGGTCAGGGGGAGTATCGCTTCTTGTCCACAAGGACATAGGTGCGAAAGATCTGCCCATTCCTCCAAGCGTCATGTCAGGAGGGAATGAAGCTGTCCTGGTAGAGTGTCGCATCGGTCGTAGGACGGTGTATGTGTGCACGCTCTACTCAAGGCCACATGCCCCCCTGCCCGGGGCGCTCTTGTCTTTTATTCTCTCCCTAGGTCATTCCTGCGTCATCCTTGGCGATTTTAATGCCCGGAGTCGGTCCTTTCGGGATGCGGTCACCACGGTGAAGGGGCGCCAGTTGGATACCTTCCTCCTTCGGCATCCCTTGGTCCGACTGGACATTCCTTTTCCCACCTTTGTGGGACGTGGTCCCTCCTTCCCCGACCAGGCTCTGGTCTCCTCCAACCTTACCCATCTTGCTGGCGGCATCACCGTTGGGGACTGCATCACGTCGGACCATCTCCCATTCTCTTTTCCATTCCAGGGTACGAGACGCCCAGCCAAGAGGGTCTTCACAGTCACGGACAATAAAGCCGCTGACTGGGAGGCCTTCAACAGCACGGTAGAAGCTGCAACTGAGGGGGCCACCGCCCCGCGTTCGCGTAGCGAAGTCGATGAAGCCCTTCTACGGCTGACTGAAGCGTTCGCGGACGCGACGGCGCGGCTTCCAAAGAAGCAGATAGATCCCTCGCGCCCCCCACTTCCACCTGATGTAGTTCAATTAATCAAATATAAGCGTTCCCTTTACAGGCAATGGCTCCGCACCGGGGACCCGGAACTGAAAACAGAATGGAACCGCTCAAATGCGATCATCCGTCGACGGGTGATAGCACACAAGGAGCAATCCTGGGCGATCGCCTGCTCCAAGTATGATAGCACGGAGGGGGCGAAATTCTGGAAGCAGTTTCGGGTTCTCTCCGGACAACACAAACCAACCCGGATCTCCCTGATTAACAACGATGGCGTCCCAGTCGCCGACGGGCTAGGGAAGGCGGAAGAATTTCGACGGGTTCTTACTGATGTTTTTCGCCCGCAGGAGGACCCGGCCTTCGACGAACGACATAAGCAGGCCTGCTTACATCATCTGAACTCGCTTCCATTCTCCCTTCTTCCCCTTGAGGTACCCGAGGCACTACCCGATGATGACCCCCTTTCTTCCCCCATTGACAAAGAGGAAATGGCAAACTGTATGCCCCGCCGCCACAAGGCCCCAGGACCGGACGGGATCACCACCCGTCACATCCAGAAAGCCACCAGCTGCTTCACGCCCCTGCGTCTGATATTCAACTCTCTCCTTTCCTTAGGGTATTATCCCACGGCTTGGAAACCCATGACTGTTGTCATGATTCCTAAAGCTGGGAAGGACCACCAAAAGGCTGAGAATTATCGCCCGATATGCCTCACCAGTGTGATCGGGAAGTGGTACGAAAGAATCATTACCCGACGTCTCACACTACGCTTTAACTCTAATGGTGTCCTTCCCCCACATCAATTTGGTTTCCGCCCACACAGATGTACCGTTGACCCTCTCTGCCACCTCACCACAATGGCGGCAGAGGCAATCAACCGGCGGCAGTATGTGGCAGCCCTGTTCCTGGATATAGAGAGGGCTTTCGATAGGGTGTGGCATGAAGGCCTCATCGGCAAGCTCTCTCTTACCCCCGGCGTTACTCCTCCCCTTCTCAGACTAATAAACTCATTTCTCTCCAACAGGCAGGCGAGGGTGCAAGTGGACGGACACCTATCCCTTCCCTTCCCTCTGCTCGCAGGTGTCCCTCAAGGTACCGTCCTCTCCCCTCTACTTTTTACCCTTTTCTGCTGGGACATGCCCACAGATAAGAATCCTGGAAAGCGAGTCACACTCGCACAATACGCTGACGATACAGCACTGTGGTTACGGGCACAGCGGGTGGAGACGGCCGTTAAACATCTGCAACGCGCTACATCCACCCTGGAGGGATGGTTCCGGAGGTGGCGCCTGCGGCCGAACCCACAAAAATCCACCTTCATCGTGTTCGCCGGTAGCCACGATTGCCGTGGAGCCGGCTCCAATCCCCACTCCCTAACCCTATGGGATAAGCGTATTTTCCCATCCTCCTCCGTCACTTACCTGGGCGTCCACCTGGACAGGCATCTCTCTTTCAGGGTCCATTTGGGGGTGGTGAGGGCGAGATGCAACCGTCGCGCCAATCTAATTCGTGCCGTCCGGGCAAACGGCCGGGGAGTGTCCGAGAGCTGCGGTTTGCTCCTGTACAAGGCCTTCCTGAGACCTGTCATGGAGTATGCCGCGCTCGCGGTCCTCCCTACACGGGACAATTTGGGGCTCTTCGCATCTTTGGAGCGTAGAATCCTGCGACGGTTGCTTCTCCTCCCTTACGATACCCCAGAAGAGTATGTGTATGACCGAACTGATATCGAACCGATCCTCCACAGGTTGTGCCGTATCCGTATCAGATCAGCGGCCCGCCTGGCAGACCACAATGAGGAGCTGCTCACCGACATCCTGAGCCACCTAGGAGGACTACTGCGTCGCCGTCCTGCGATTAAACTGCAGTCACCAGCTCGTGTCATCTCCACACTCTTCCCCATCTACTACCCCGAGGCTTCCCTGCCATCTCATCAGGTCCGCACGGTATTGCCGCTCCCGCCGTCCCTGCAGCCGGATCCGGATCTACCACTTCTTCCCCTGCGACGTAGAAGACGTGCCAGGATGTGAAGTGAAACGTGCGAAATCAAAGTGATAGTGAATCAGTTGGACGTTATTTATTTATTTATTCTATCTAAATGTATTATATTCATCCTGTTACCTTTTCTGTCATATTGTTACTGTTACTGTTATCTGTTGTCTCTTCTTCCGTTGCTGTTCTTCCCAACTCTCTTCCCCGGTGGTCTGGCGGAGGTTTTACGGGTTTCCCTCCGCCCATGGGTGAATACCGGGCCGATACCGCTCCCGCAGAAAAGAGTGTATATCAAAGGTTTTTTCCGCAACCGCTACCATCTTTGTAGCCTTACTATATTTATTTCTTTCCACCCCGAAGAGGAGTGTATCCTAAAACGGGGTTTCCGTGTTGTTTTTATTATGTTTCAATATATATTTTATGTCAATCCTTGTAATAGTAAATCTATACGGAAATAAAAACCTTTTAAACGTAAAAACGTAACGGCTTTTTACAGATCGCAGAAATGGCACGTACGAAGCAGACAGCCCGCAAGTCCACCGGAGGAAAGGCCCCGAGGAAGCAGCTGGCCACCAAGGCCGCTCGCAAGAGCGCGCCGGCGACGGGAGGCGTCAAGAAGCCCCACAGGTACCGCCCCGGTACCGTGGCCCTTCGTGAGATCAGGAGATACCAGAAGAGCACGGAGCTCCTCATCCGCAAGCTGCCCTTCCAGCGCCTGGTGCGTGAGATCGCCCAGGACTTCAAGACCGATCTTCGGTTCCAGAGCTCCGCCGTCATGGCTCTCCAGGAGGCCAGCGAGGCTTACCTAGTGGGTCTCTTTGAGGACACCAACCTCTGCGCCATCCACGCTAAGCGTGTGACCATCATGCCCAAGGACATCCAGCTGGCCCGCCGTATCCGCGGAGAGCGAGCTTAGAAAGCTACTTTCGGCCGAAAAACAAAGGTCCTTTTCAGGACCAGTACATACTTAAAAGTTTGAATTTAGCACGATCGCACAATAATTAACGACGATGTAAATCCATTGGAATGATGGACGACATGAAATTTCCTTTGCGCATGGCAAGTGCGTTTGCACGGCTACGCATGAAATGAGATGAAATAAAAGTTCGTGCGATGCTTACCTGACGCGCTTAACGAAAAGAAAACAATACTCCGTGACGTGTTGTTCATTTTACACGTTCTATGAATGTTATTCTTAATTTTTTTTTTCGTCCGTCCATGTCGCATCATCAATTTTAAATAGGACCGTTGTTTTTGCATGGCATTAATCATGATAAATGTTAACTTTGGGCGTGCTCAGTGGCGTGGGCATTGAGTGGCAAGCATCTTTGGAAGACATGATGGTCCTAAAAAGGACCGAGATTGGACGCTGTCTGCTGTCCTAGGTGCGCCGGTGGCGAAGCAGTGATGGTTCACTTCTTTTTCTGGGCGGCGGAAGGTTTCTTGGCGGCGGGCTTGGCCTTGGTGGGCGTCTTCTTGGGCTTGGGGGTCTTGGGTTTGGTGGCCGCCTTTTTCGCCTTCGACGGGGACTTTGCCGCCTTGGCGGCGGGTTTCCCAGCCGCCGGCTTCTTCTTTGGCTTGTCCGCCGCCTTCTTCGCCTTCTTGGCTGGTGGCGCGGACTTGCTTCGCTCCTTGGGCGCGGACCTCTTGGTGCCACTGGACGCCTTCTCGGAGGACTTCTTGGCTCCGACCGCTTTCGGTTTCTTTACTCCCGTCTTCTTGACGACCTTTTTCGCCTTGGTCGTCCCGCTGGCTGCCGCGGGTGCGGCCTTCTTGCTGTGGCTCAGCTTGAAGGAACCTGAGGCGCCCTTTCCCTTGGTCTGGACGAGAGTTCCGGCGGTGACGGCCGCCTTGAGGTACTTCTTGATGAAAGGCGAGAGCCTCTCGGCGTCCACTTTGTAGCTGGCTGCGATGTACTTCTTGATGGCTTGAAGGGAAGAGCCACCGCGCTCCTTGAGGCCCTTGACTGCGTTGTTAACCATCTCGGAAGTGGGCGGGTGCGACGGCTTTGCGCGAGCCTTCTTGGCTGCTCCGCCCTTGCTGGCCTTCTTGGAAGCCGCGGAGGTTCCTGAAGAAGGCAGGGGTTTTACTGCGACGGTGCCCGAAGGCTGGGCTGCCGGTGGTGCGGCTGCCGCTGCTCCAGATGCTGCGTCTGCCATGTTATCGGCTGCTGCGTGATGATAGAAAGAGAAAATTACCAAGACATGGATTTCATACGAAAGTCCACCTTGCTATCGTACCATTTCGGAGCAAAATACGATCTCTTCCTCTCGCCTCCGGTGCGCTTCTCGGATTGTTTGTACTCCACTCCTCCTCCGACTTTCGCGTTTCGGAGAGTGTCGGGGGCGCGTAACGAGGGCGCCTTGCGCCGCGGCGCCCGTCAGGGTTCCACCCTGTCGGCCGTGGCGGCGCCAGGCGTTTGGCGAGCCCAGTTCGTGTGCAGCGGGTCGTCAAAATACGGGTTGTCGTCCTGTCGAAGGCGTACCCGGGAATAAACGTTGCACACGTTTCTACCGGGGTCGATTCCTCGAGATCCGAGGTAACGTACGTTCGAGGCCATCCTTCACCTGGTATTGGACGCGCTCGCGACCCGGTGGGCCGCGCGCCGGCCGCGGAAAGCGGCCCCGAGAAGACGGTCCCTTCGGACGCCTTCCCCCTGACTCGGCGCCTGTCAAACCTTCCTCCTGTTCCTCCCCGGTGCCTGTCCCGTAAGCGGACGTTTATGCATTTTTCGACGACTCGGGGGCGTCGCGACGCACCCACCTCCCGCGCCCGTGGGAAAGGATTATCGAGTCGCAAATGGAGACGGAGTCACCCGTTAAGCGCACGCCTTACGACGCGTCCGCGTGGGCTTCGAAATGGTTGCATGGGGTGGCCGAAGGGGAAAAAGAAATGAACTGTACGCACGCGAATGGGACGTCAAAGTTCACGTACAACAAAGTCGAGGATGGCGCCGAATTATGCTTTAGCCCCGTGAGCGGGCGGGAAAAACAATGTAGTAGCCGAGGGCGCGCAGTGGCGACCCGGCCGTGACGAGTTTGCTCCGTCTCCAACGGCTTCGGACGTCGGTACCTCGTTGCGGGATGATGAATTTGTAGCAACCGGCATGTCATCGGAAACGAAATGATACTTCATCACGGGAAAACTCTTATTGTCGTTGAAACGGCGCCACATCCACGTTTCCGCGGATGTCTACCCTAGTTTCCTTGCACGTCTTTCGAAGAGGAGAGTCGTCTGCCGTCGACTTGTTATCGCGTACATTTCTTTTATTAACCTTCCTTATCTGTGCGATGCGTTGGATGTGCTTTTCTCCACGGTGCCGTCAAGTTACGGAATACACCCCTACGACCTTAAAAAAAAAAATCCCTCCCACACACACGCTGTATGTCACGTTAAATGACCCTGTGTGATGGGATACCTCGGGGACGTAGTCAACGTGAAAGCGACTCCTTGAAAACCAGGCTCTCGTAAGCGTACGTAATTCGTGTCGGCAATTTCGCTCGGTACACATCCCCCGCCGTACGTCTTATTCACGGAAACGGCGAAAATAGGGCGCATCGCGGGATTGTATGCGCGATCATTACGATGGGAATCGCCATAAGCAAATAGGACAGATGCGTTTAACTCAATAATATCCACATCCCTTTCGTCGTAGTTGCGGAGCTATGACGGCTTGTATTCGTGTCACAATATTTTTCAGTTGCTTCCAACCTAATTTCACATCGTTTCCACTTGTTTCCAATCGACATAATGTGTGTCAAGCATATGGATCTTGTTTTTTACCTCCATGCCGTTGGAATAATATCTTTCATTAGAGCAATGGTCGACTTTTCCTTATAACTTTCGAGGGTCGGGATAGTGATTGACGGATAAGGTAGAGTGAATAGCCCTTACCTGGAAAACATTCCTGTGAATAAATAAAAAAAACGTGGGAAAAAGCCGTCGGGGCGTGATGCGGCGTTCAATAGTGATGACAGATTATACTATCTGGCGTAGGAAAGACTTGAACACGATTTTTCCTGGGATCGTAATCAGGGATCCAGGCTGGTTTCCAGTGCTTGCGGGGTTGGGGGGACTAGGGGCGGCATTAACAGCCGGAACCGTTCATTCCTCTACGACCTCTCTTTCGTGGAACTCTATCACCGTCGACAGTTCACGGAACATCATTTCTCGGTTCTGTCTCGAAGAAGCCCCTGTGTTAATTCAATTACTCAGTATCTACTTCGTTCTGCATTACTTAATCAATACATGTGGACCCATCAAATATTTCATCCCCGTTCATTGTTGATTCCTTGAGGTTCTTAGCGATGCGGAAGCAACTTTATCGTCACGAGTAATAAAAGAACGATGATTAACAATTTTAAGCTGTCTGGTACCTAGCACATCACCATAAAAGATACGAAATAAGCATTCCAGTGAACAGGAAAACAAATAGTCGTCTTTTCCCCGGCCAATCTGGGATCATTGCAATGTGAAGCGAAAGTCAATCAGGAGTTAAGAGGATTCAATCCACTCACGATGAAGTAGACGACTGAAGGTTGCGTAGGTCTATGTGCACGTTCGTGTGTGTTAGTTTCTAGTGTTCATATGTAAATGACAGTTGTGTCAATGGGGGAACGTTATTCGAAAGTAACACTAGTTGACTCGAATTTAATCATTCTTATTACCAGTAGTTGCATTGCAAAATTTGACATTATCACGGCAGGAGGTAGGTGATGACTGTCATAAATGTTCGCTAATGGAGGACGTTTGTCATCCATTCCGAGATTTTGAAAAAAAAACTGTCTCCGTTTACATATCGCTGCGTACCCGAGATATTTTACTAATTTGGTACTCTGTGTGGATGAATTTATTAACAGATGTCATAAGGGTGATTTCAACTACACAAATTTGACAAAGTTCAATGTTAAGTATTAACGCCTCGCTGTGACTGGTATGACATTACATGATATCCCGGTGATTAAGCATCACCACAACTGCTAAGGTAATTAATCGTCATGGTGTATATCATGAGTCTTAAAATCACACGATCGTTATGAAATTTACACCGCTTCACGGCTCGTCGGCATTTTCTCCCGTCCGTAGTTAAGTTGTATGTTACTAAGTTGCCTAGGCAAGGACGTTATTCCATTCCATTCCCGGCCACTGTTACTAGATGAATCTGATTAAATATCGCTTCACGAATCACTATTGTCCTCAAAGCCGAGCGTCCTTCGGTTAACGCCACTGCGGGAAATCGGTTGTCGAATACGGTGAAGTGACGATCTCGTGTACCTAGTGTCAAAATGCGGCCGGGGTGGATTCTTCAATGGGGCTAATGCGGTAAAGATTTTCACCAAATTTGCAGAAAGTTGAAATGCTAAAAGGACGGACAGGTAGGCACATGCGGCAACCTTTTTCGTCAGAAATGCACTTGTAGGAAGAGTCGCCTTAATGAAAACGTTATGCAATCATCTCATAAATGATTATACCGGCCGCTAATTTTAAAGATTTCTCTTTCACGTCAAACTTCGACCTCTTTTCCCTAGATTTCATTTCCCTAATCCCGCAAAGAAATAAACAACATTAACGTATGTCCTTCCATCCCTTGTGTATCAACGTAATAAAATTAGCGGGTAAGTTGGGACTGGGACCATTTAACTTTTGCCTAGAGAAACATTTTCTGTTCTGTGGCGTGACAAGACAAGTAAAGATTTCTGGAAAGGTTAATTTCGTTCAAAAGAAGGGGAATGAGTCGTGTCCCGCGGAAGGGACCCCGGTTCAAAACTATAACAAGAATCGGTCATTTGGAGGCATGGTGATCAAAGAACTGGTCTACTTGTCACGTCTGTCTCGATGCATTTGTAATCAATTGCTGATAAATCGTTGCAGTATCGCAAAAAAAAAATTGCGGAAAAGGATGAAAAATCACTCAATCGACTTTAAAATACTTGGGGGATTCGTTCAGAGGAGGTTTATCAACATTGTTTCAGCGAGATGGCGATTTTCCAAGAAGGAAACCCGATGCCCATTACATAAATTGTTATTTGTGCGAATGATGCTGATTCCATATGCTGTTAACGACGATGCATTCCGTAGAAATAGTTTCTGGGAATTGATTGATTGGATAGAATTAGCACAATGGAAAATCCACGGAAGCGCTCACTGCCCGCCATTTTGTTTATTGCGACGCCTGCTCGTCACGACTTGGTGAATGTACAAGGAACGCTGTTGCCCAGCTGCGTTCTATGCTTGCGAGGTTTCCACAGAAATTTCTTCCTCGTGCGGAATGCCACGTGGGTCATTGCGACAGCCCTTTTCTGGTTAACGTAGAAACTTGGGGCGAGGACGGGTCGCATTACCTGCCTCCTCGCGTTGAACCCCCGAGGAGTTTTACGACGTAGCGGATGGGACGGGAGGTTAAGCGGAATTAGCCTTCGCGGAAAAACGGCCGCGTGGGAAGGGCATGTGGGGACCTGTCATTTACTGCCCCTGGAAGTGAAGCAGGAGCAACGTGACCACAAGCGTACCAGTTTCGGAGGGAGACGGACGCCGTGAATCCATATTATTTTTGACGGAGGGAGACATGTAAGTCAAGGCTTACGTCTGAGAAACGAGCATAGCAGGTCAGTGGTTTGAAAAGTACTGGGTGAAAGGGAAGTAATCATGGGAATATAATATTTTTTCCTTAATATCTCGACGGTCATTTTCATCAAATGCAGACGCATAGCAGTAGAAAATATATTTGAATAGGAGGTAAGAAATTCGTCCATCTTTTATTGTCATAAGTTTCTCCTTTACATTTACTCTATTTTTTCGTGAACCGCGCGCGTGCACACCAGGTAAGTAGTTGGTGAATCGGAGGAAAGCGTGGGACTCTAATTTCCCAGGTTTTTACGTTTATTTATGTACGTCCTTTGCGGCCGAGTATTGACGATTGCCCATCGCAGTCGGGTATTTGAAAACTGAAGATTATTTCATGGCCCTTAGAAGGGCCGTTAGGATGCATCAAAGCAATCCCGTCGAGGAATTTACTTTGAGCTGGTGTACTTGGTGACGGCCTTGGTCCCCTCGGAGACGGCGTGCTTGGCCAGCTCACCGGGAAGCAAGAGCCTGACGGCGGTCTGCACCTCCCGGCTGGTGATGGTGGAGCGCTTGTTGTAGTGAGCCAGGCGAGAAGCTTCGGCGGCGATTCTCTCGAAAATATCGTTGACGAAGCTGTTCATGATGCTCATGGCCTTGCTGGAGATTCCGGTGTCGGGGTGCACCTGCTTCAGCACTTTGTAGATGTAGATTGCGTAGCTCTCCTTCCTCCTGCGCTTCTTCTTCTTGTCTCCCTTGGAGATGTTCTTCTGGGCCTTGCCCGCTTTCTTCGCAGCCTTTCCGCTCGTCTTGGGTGGCATGGTGATCACGTTCGGCGAACGGGGTCGATTTCAGTATTTTCGCCGAACCCTTTTGCTGATGCGACACATTACTGTGTCGTCTAATTGCTTCCGTTCCGGTGGATATTATCCACCACTACCGGTATTTGTTACGTTGGACGGTAAAATGACGTGCGAGTGATAATGACGTGTGACTGTGTTGTTTGCGTGAAATAGGAAACTTACAAGTTAAACTAATTCTACTACAGACATATTTTTAACATATGATAGGAATACAGGCTTTGATACACAAATCTATTTGAAAACTAATACTAATTTTAGTAATACATACTTAATCTAATAATAGCAGATTTTTATGATGATTTATTAATAATTTTTTTTTTTCTTTTTTCACAAGGTTATTTTTTCACCCTTGTACTTGTATTTTTTTTTTTTTTTTTATTATTTATTTTTTTTTTTTAATTATTATTTTTTATTATTATTATTATTTTTTTTTTTTAATTAAATGTCTCTTTTTTATTATTTTTTTTTTTTTTTTTTTTTTTTTTTTTAAATATAAATCATCAAGTATTTTACTAATCCTAGGTTGTACATATGTTTGTTTTTGACACAAGACAAAATAATGGCTTACATGGATTTTAAGGTATATTTTCTAAAGTTAGTAAGAGTTTAAGTCTAAAGAGTTGATAGGACAGACTCATAGGCGAGTAATTTGTTTAGGCAGTCTAATTTTGTTTTTAGTAGGAATAGTGTAGTCCCAGATATTTTCTAGTAGGGGATTGTTCGTCTTTTTTAAGCGTTTGTGGAAGTTTCTAACGAGATACGTCACAAAGGAGCCTATTGTTGGGAGCTTGTGAGCGGAGCGCACGTGCTGCATGTTGGTAGCTCTGGGGATTTTGAGGAGGAGGCGCAACGATTTATTTTGGAAGGTTTCCAGTGATTGACGTATTGTTTTTGTGATCGCAAATATTTCACACCCGTATAATAGCTTCGGGCGGATGATGGCTTTATACAAACGGACTCTAGTAGGGTGAGATAGCGGAGATTGATCCGAGAAGAGGCACAGCAACTTTGTTCTTGCAACCAGGGCCGAGATAATATTATTTTCCAGTTGGTTTTTATAGGTGAGTGCCCGGTCCAGTGTTACGCCCAGGAAACGATGGTTTGAGGCCCTTGGAATAGGTGTTTTGTTGATTTTAGCAGAGTTTTTGGTGTCGTGTTTGCGTCCGCGTTCGAAGTGTACGTGTGTGCTTTTTGTTGCGTTTATTTCAATCTTCCATGTTTTAGTCCAGCGGTGTATTTTTGTGAGATGACCATTTAGTTTTCTGATGTTATTGTCGGATGAGCGTGAGGTGGCGGAGATGGCTGTGTCGTCTGCGTACATGTGTGTCTGTGTAAATGTTGACTTTGGTAGATCGTTAATGTAGAGGTTAAACAAAAGAGGACTAAGCAGGGACCCCTGGGGAACGCCAGCTGATGCTGGACGCACCGTAGACAGGACCGGTCCTTCGGCAACTGTAAATTTGCGTCGGTTTAGATAGTTTTGGATTAAACGGATTAACGGCGGTGGGAATTCATTGCTACAGAGTTTGTAGATTAGGCCTTTGTGCCATATTTTGTCAAATGCTCGGGCGACATCCAGGAACACGGCGTCTGTTGGGCGACGACGAGTAAAGCCGCGACTAATCGTCTCCACCAGTCGAAGGACTTGGTGTACAGAGGAGGTGTTTTGACGGAACCCTAGTTGTTCCGGGCGAAGGATATTGTGGGAAGAAGCATGGTTTTGTAGGTGAGTGAGAATAATTTTTTCGAAAATTTTGGAAATGTTGGATAATAAGGTGATGGGCCTGCTATTGCCTGGGGTGGTGGGGTCTTTACCGGGTTTAGGAATCAAAATTACTTTGCCTATCTTCCAGGTTTCTGGGAAGTAGGACTTCAGATAGCAGTGATTGAAGAGGTCGGCCAATGAAAGCAGGAACTTAGGGACTGTAGAAGCTGATTTTAGTACGTTATTGGAGATTTTGTCAAGTCCGGGGGATTTCTTGGAGGGAAAAGAATTTATTATTTGTTTTATTTCTGAGGAGTCCGTTATTGGGGTTAAGTCAGGGGGGTTATGTGGTAAAAAGTGAAGGGTTTCGTCTATTTTATTGTCCATTTTTGACGGTGCGGAATTAAGAGTCATTGTCTGTTGTAGTATGTCTGCTTGAATTTCGGTTTTACTTTTAGGATCGAAAATATAGTTGTTATTGTGTTTTAAGGGAGGTGAGTATATTTTGTTTGGTTTTCTCAGTGAGCGTGTTATTTTCCAGAGGGAGTTGTCTTCAAAGTTCAGTGTGGAAAGGTGTGACTCCCATTCTTTGGTTCTGATCTTACGGATTTCTTGTTTTACTGTGTTGCTTAAATGCGTGTATTCGTGTTTGTGTTGGTGAAGTCGGGTTTGTTGCCAAAGTTTGCGCGAATAGTTTCTTGTGGTGATGAGGGCTCTGATGAATTGTGGGAGTGGACGATTATGAATGTGTTTTGTGTTAGGTATTGTACGTGTTATTTTTTCTTGGGCGTTGAGAAGAGAGTCTGATATTTGTATGGCTCGTGTGTTTAGGTCTTCGTAAGTGGGATTGTCCAGTGGGGAAAGTGAGTCAAGTAGGATACGTAGGGTGTCTGGGAATCGGTTCCAGTCGATTAGTTTTTTAGTAGGAAGAGAGTCTAGTTCGGTTCTGAGGGGGATATCGAGGATGATCGGTAGGTGGTCAGAGTCTAGGGCGTGGATAACGGATGGGGATATGGCAAAGGGTAAGTTTTGAGAGACGGCAATGTCAAGGATGTCGCCGAGAGCTTTCGAGCTTGGGGGGAAATGGGTGGGTTCGGGTGGGCTGAGGATGGCGATTGGTCTGGACGATATAAAGTCGTAGAGCGTTTTGCCGTCTTGGTTTGTGGAGCGGCAACCCCATTTTTTGTTTTTGCAATTCCAGTCGCCCATAAACACGGCCCTGTCGTGGAGTGAGAAGATTTTTTTGAGGTCTTCCCTGCTTAGTTTCCTGCAAGGCGAGTGGTATATCGAGTAAATGTGTAGGTCACCTTGTGATGTGTGTAGTGTGATACCAAGGACCTCTAGGGTGTCGAAAATAGGGATTTGCAATGGGGTATGTTTGATGTTTTTGTTTATTATGATTGCGACTCCTCCTCCAGGTGTGTTCCTGTCTAGTCTGTATATGTTATGGTTAGGTGAGTGAAGGCCAATGTGCGGTTTTAAGAATGTCTCTTGTAGGAGTGTAACGTGTATATGGTTGTCGTTAATGTATTTCAATAATTCGTGGTTTTTATGTTGTATACTGCTGCAATTCCAGGAAAGGATTTTGATGTGATGTGGAATAGGAGAAGGTGTGGTATTCATGGTTCGGCCTGGAGAAGGAACATCTGCTCTAGGAGGAACAGCTTTTTGTCCTTAAGGGACGGAAGGGAAGTCATTTTATACCAAGTGTCTTTGAAAAAAGTCATTAGTGCTGTAGCTTCACTTGTGATTGTTTCCGGGTGAGATGAAGGTGCAGTGGGGGAGGGGTGGATTAAAGTGGGAAAGGAATTTAGGTTGGTCAGAGCAGCAGAGTATGATTGTGTGAGAGGGGCTGGTAGAGGAGCAGGAGCTACGCGTTGGGCGAAACCTGAGCGCAACAACATGGCCTGTTTAGCTTGTTTATGGACCTGACACCCCCTATAGTTCGCGGTGTGGTCCTGCTTGCAAAGGTAGCAAGTTGCTGCGGAATCCTTGGATTTCTTGCACTCGGAAGTGGCGTGGGCTTCCCCACAACGAACACAGTTTGGCGGGAGGGTGCAGTGATTTTTAGTGTGACCCAGTTGCTGGCATCTATGGCATTGGACGGGTTGGGGGGATTTCCTAAAGTAGTCAAATTTGACCGCAAGACCAGCGAGGTTTGTTTTCGATAGGAGCTTGGTACAGTCAACCGAATTTTCAAAGATGACGTGACATGTGCGGGTGGGGTATTTCTCAACTGCTTTGATGCCAGCGTCACGTTCAGCATTAGAGGGACGGGTAGACCAGATTCTCTGTACGCTAATCACTGGAAACCCCTGTAGTTTGATTTCGGCGAGAATATCTTCGTCTGTTATTGAAGGGAATAGTCCCTTGAGGGAGAATTCCTTGTTACGCTCTGACGGGAGCTGGTACGTATTGTAGGGAATGGACATGCTTTTCAACGTGGCACCAACTCTGTGATAGTCATCAATTGTTGAGCATTTGATGATTGCTGAGTTGGTACCAGTTGAGTAGCATATGGGAGGGGTTGAGCAGTTGCTGGTGATTTCAGCGTGAAGCGCTGGCCATTTGGTGGTATCGGCTATACGGAAAGGAGGAATTTTCGGTTTACGCAGGGTTGTTGGGGTTGGTGGGGATATAGCAGCAGGTGCGCAGGGATCACAGTTGCTATCTGCTAAGGAAGCTAGGGCAGTAAAACGGTTTTTTGTTTCTATTGTCGGGTTTGCGGTGGGATTTGGGGCAGTCTGCTTTTTTCTGGTTACCTCAATGAATGCGGGGGTTTCAGCAGTTGAGGGCTGTTCTACGAGCTTATGGGAAGAATCCTCTTTGGGGGAAGAGAAGGTCGAGGTTTTACTAAGTATATCCGGATATTTGGATAGCAGAGACTTGATAAATTCGTCTTTGTCATCATTAGGCATTGAGGAGAACGCATTTAGAAGGTTAACATTGATCGACGGGGCTGATTGGTCCTTAGCTGCATTACGCGCTTTGGCTGCCATTCTGGTAGAGTACACCGTAGCGGGCTCGGAGGGTTGCCCTGATTTTGGCATGATCAATCCGTGGTTAAGTTAAAATCACATCGGAACGGAAGCAATTATCGAAGTTGTCATTTAACCAGTTAATTAGACGATGACTTCTTTGGGAGGGGGAGTCCTAAGAAGTGGACCCAGTCGGGTTCACTGAGCGTGCAGTGGAGGTGCAAGCCCTCTGCTCAGTGTTGCCGGCCGAGAAAACCAGGGGACGTAGCTGGACTGGAGCACCAAATCGGGGAGAGCAGGTGGGACTGAGTTAGCCACCCCCCCTTTTATGCCTCCGTTGTCCAGAAACAGTAAAGGCAGCTTTGTTTCGTTCCTTAAAAGGAACAGCAGGAACTGAATTTCAGAAGGAGTCAAAGTTAGATGTGGTCCTGATAAGGGCCGTCCACCTGAGAAAATCCAGGCGGTCCAGGTCGCGTTCAGTCGGTAAGCAGTGGTACAGAGTAAGCCGTAGTCGTTGTCCAGGATGTGCAGGGTCGATATCAGCAAAGAAAACAGCAAGCAGATGAACCGAAGAAAAGTCCAGAAGGTCCGGTCAGTAAGGGCGATGGCCAGGCAGGCGGCAAGGCCGATTGCTGAACGCAGCAAGTCTCCACTCCGGAACGCAGCAAGTCGCCGTTCACTCTTCTAGTTGATCTCCGTCCTCCAGTCTATTTCTATCTCTATTTCTATTTGTATTTTCTATTTTCGCCGAACATCAGTCGCCTGCTTATGTACCCCTGGTCCGTTCCGTGAGCCGAATCTCCTCGACGACCAATCACGTAAAAGCATGATGTGGCGTCGCTAGGACGGCGGCAGCCTATATAAATGCGCCCAGGAGTCTGACAGCGATTAGACAGCACTACCAGATAAAGAAGCATTCAGCCATGTCCGGACGAGGAAAGGGAGGAAAAGTGAAGGGGAAGTCCAAGTCCCGCTCCAGCAGGGCCGGTCTTCAGTTTCCGGTCGGTCGTATCCACCGTCTGCTCCGCAAGGGGAACTATGCCGAGCGTGTTGGTGCCGGTGCCCCAGTCTACTTGGCCGCCGTCATGGAGTACCTGGCCGCGGAAGTCCTCGAGTTGGCCGGTAACGCTGCCAGGGACAACAAGAAGACGAGAATCATCCCTCGTCACTTGCAGTTGGCCATCCGCAACGACGAGGAGTTGAATAAGCTCCTGTCGGGCGTTACCATCGCTCAGGGAGGTGTCCTTCCGAACATCCAGGCGGTGCTCCTGCCCAAGAAGACTGAGAAGAAGGCATAAGCATCACGCTGTGCGCATAAAAGGTCCTTTTCAGGACCAGAACATACTAGAGAGATGTACGCGATAAATGTCATGTGAAAAAAATAATAATAACAATAAACGTAATAAGCATAGCGAATGAAACGTGGAGCTATAATTGGGCTAAGGTAAACGATGGGAAATAAAGCGTATAAAAAGTGAAAGCGTTTGTGCTGAAATGCAACGAAGAATGATTGAAGGTGACACTGCTTCGTTTACAATGTATTTCATAGTCTGTCATAAAATTTCACCTGCAATCTGCCGCTTAACTACGTTATTTCTTGTTAACATGTATGGTTGCAACGGCGCGATACACATTGTCGCCAGTCCGTTGCCACGTGCTTATTCATGTACGGTTGCAACGGCGCGATATACATTGTCGCCAGTCCGTTGCCACGTGCTTATTCCGATTCGCTGACAATGTCTTTAACGTCGGTAAAGGCTCATACAATTTCAACTCTATTATCACCGCCATTTTTCCTGTGCGCTCGAACAGGTCTTACTTTACTATTTATCGCCGTCACATACGCTATAGCGAATAATTTTTCGTTCCGTTATGGCAAAGGATTAGCTCCATCTCTGAACATTGTATTGGTCCTTAGAAGGACCTTTTTTATCGACGTACGCCGGGTGTCGGATGGCGATCCCGTCGCGTCGTGTCTAACCGCCAAACCCGTAGAGAGTGCGGCCCTGTCTCTTGAGTGCGTACACGACGTCCATGGCTGTGACGGTCTTCCTCTTGGCGTGTTCGGTGTAGGTGACGGCGTCACGAATAACGTTCTCAAGGAACACCTTGAGCACACCGCGCGTCTCCTCGTAGATGAGTCCGGAGATACGCTTCACTCCACCTCGGCGGGCGAGACGGCGGATGGCCGGCTTGGTGATGCCCTGGATGTTATCGCGGAGAACTTTGCGATGACGTTTGGCTCCTCCCTTTCCCAGGCCTTTTCCTCCCTTGCCGCGTCCAGTCATCTCTGTAGTCTGCTCGTAGTAAGGGCTGCTGTCTGATGACCTGAAATGCACCTTCGCCGGTATTTATAAACGTCGCCGCCGCGGCGATGACGTACCCGACCTCTCCACCAATCAGCGTCGCCCGTACTATCTGGCGCCATTCTCGGAAGTGCTTAAAAGACGGCGTTGACCCGGCTTTTTACAGATCGCAGAAATGGCACGTACGAAGCAGACAGCCCGCAAGTCCACCGGAGGAAAGGCCCCGAGGAAGCAGCTGGCCACCAAGGCCGCTCGCAAGAGCGCGCCGGCGACGGGAGGCGTCAAGAAGCCCCACAGGTACCGCCCCGGTACCGTGGCCCTTCGTGAGATCAGGAGATACCAGAAGAGCACGGAGCTCCTCATCCGCAAGCTGCCCTTCCAGCGCCTGGTGCGTGAGATCGCCCAGGACTTCAAGACCGATCTTCGGTTCCAGAGCTCCGCCGTCATGGCTCTCCAGGAGGCCAGCGAGGCTTACCTAGTGGGTCTCTTTGAGGACACCAACCTCTGCGCCATCCACGCTAAGCGTGTGACCATCATGCCCAAGGACATCCAGCTGGCCCGCCGTATCCGCGGAGAGCGAGCTTAGAAAGCTACTTTCGGCCGAAAAACAAAGGTCCTTTTCAGGACCAGTACATACTTAAAAGTTTGAATTTAGCACGATCGCACAATAATTAACGACGATGTAAATCCATTGGAATGATGGACGACATGAAATTTCCTTTGCGCATGGCAAGTGCGTTTGCACGGCTACGCATGAAATGAGATGAAATAAAAGTTCGTGCGATGCTTACCTGACGCGCTTAACGAAAAGAAAACAATACTCCGTGACGTGTTGTTCATTTTACACGTTCTATGAATGTTATTCTTAATTTTTTTTTTCGTCCGTCCATGTCGCATCATCAATTTTAAATAGGACCGTTGTTTTTGCATGGCATTAATCATGATAAATGTTAACTTTGGGCGTGCTCAGTGGCGTGGGCATTGAGTGGCAAGCATCTTTGGAAGACATGATGGTCCTAAAAAGGACCGAGATTGGACGCTGTCTGCTGTCCTAGGTGCGCCGGTGGCGAAGCAGTGATGGTTCACTTCTTTTTCTGGGCGGCGGAAGGTTTCTTGGCGGCGGGCTTGGCCTTGGTGGGCGTCTTCTTGGGCTTGGGGGTCTTGGGTTTGGTGGCCGCCTTTTTCGCCTTCGACGGGGACTTTGCCGCCTTGGCGGCGGGTTTCCCAGCCGCCGGCTTCTTCTTTGGCTTGTCCGCCGCCTTCTTCGCCTTCTTGGCTGGTGGCGCGGACTTGCTTCGCTCCTTGGGCGCGGACCTCTTGGTGCCACTGGACGCCTTCTCGGAGGACTTCTTGGCTCCGACCGCTTTCGGTTTCTTTACTCCCGTCTTCTTGACGACCTTTTTCGCCTTGGTCGTCCCGCTGGCTGCCGCGGGTGCGGCCTTCTTGCTGTGGCTCAGCTTGAAGGAACCTGAGGCGCCCTTTCCCTTGGTCTGGACGAGAGTTCCGGCGGTGACGGCCGCCTTGAGGTACTTCTTGATGAAAGGCGAGAGCCTCTCGGCGTCCACTTTGTAGCTGGCTGCGATGTACTTCTTGATGGCTTGAAGGGAAGAGCCACCGCGCTCCTTGAGGCCCTTGACTGCGTTGTTAACCATCTCGGAAGTGGGCGGGTGCGACGGCTTTGCGCGAGCCTTCTTGGCTGCTCCGCCCTTGCTGGCCTTCTTGGAAGCCGCGGAGGTTCCTGAAGAAGGCAGGGGTTTTACTGCGACGGTGCCCGAAGGCTGGGCTGCCGGTGGTGCGGCTGCCGCTGCTCCAGATGCTGCGTCTGCCATGTTATCGGCTGCTGCGTGATGATAGAAAGAGAAAATTACCAAGACATGGATTTCATACGAAAGTCCACCTTGCTATCGTACCATTTCGGAGCAAAATACGATCTCTTCCTCTCGCCTCCGGTGCGCTTCTCGGATTGTTTGTACTCCACTCCTCCTCCGACTTTCGCGTTTCGGAGAGTGTCGGGGGCGCGTAACGAGGGCGCCTTGCGCCGCGGCGCCCGTCAGGGTTCCACCCTGTCGGCCGTGGCGGCGCCAGGCGTTTGGCGAGCCCAGTTCGTGTGCAGCGGGTCGTCAAAATACGGGTTGTCGTCCTGTCGAAGGCGTACCCGGGAATAAACGTTGCACACGTTTCTACCGGGGTCGATTCCTCGAGATCCGAGGTAACGTACGTTCGAGGCCATCCTTCACCTGGTATTGGACGCGCTCGCGACCCGGTGGGCCGCGCGCCGGCCGCGGAAAGCGGCCCCGAGAAGACGGTCCCTTCGGACGCCTTCCCCCTGACTCGGCGCCTGTCAAACCTTCCTCCTGTTCCTCCCCGGTGCCTGTCCCGTAAGCGGACGTTTATGCATTTTTCGACGACTCGGGGGCGTCGCGACGCACCCACCTCCCGCGCCCGTGGGAAAGGATTATCGAGTCGCAAATGGAGACGGAGTCACCCGTTAAGCGCACGCCTTACGACGCGTCCGCGTGGGCTTCGAAATGGTTGCATGGGGTGGCCGAAGGGGAAAAAGAAATGAACTGTACGCACGCGAATGGGACGTCAAAGTTCACGTACAACAAAGTCGAGGATGGCGCCGAATTATGCTTTAGCCCCGTGAGCGGGCGGGAAAAACAATGTAGTAGCCGAGGGCGCGCAGTGGCGACCCGGCCGTGACGAGTTTGCTCCGTCTCCAACGGCTTCGGACGTCGGTACCTCGTTGCGGGATGATGAATTTGTAGCAACCGGCATGTCATCGGAAACGAAATGATACTTCATCACGGGAAAACTCTTATTGTCGTTGAAACGGCGCCACATCCACGTTTCCGCGGATGTCTACCCTAGTTTCCTTGCACGTCTTTCGAAGAGGAGAGTCGTCTGCCGTCGACTTGTTATCGCGTACATTTCTTTTATTAACCTTCCTTATCTGTGCGATGCGTTGGATGTGCTTTTCTCCACGGTGCCGTCAAGTTACGGAATACACCCCTACGACCTTAAAAAAAAAAATCCCTCCCACACACACGCTGTATGTCACGTTAAATGACCCTGTGTGATGGGATACCTCGGGGACGTAGTCAACGTGAAAGCGACTCCTTGAAAACCAGGCTCTCGTAAGCGTACGTAATTCGTGTCGGCAATTTCGCTCGGTACACATCCCCCGCCGTACGTCTTATTCACGGAAACGGCGAAAATAGGGCGCATCGCGGGATTGTATGCGCGATCATTACGATGGGAATCGCCATAAGCAAATAGGACAGATGCGTTTAACTCAATAATATCCACATCCCTTTCGTCGTAGTTGCGGAGCTATGACGGCTTGTATTCGTGTCACAATATTTTTCAGTTGCTTCCAACCTAATTTCACATCGTTTCCACTTGTTTCCAATCGACATAATGTGTGTCAAGCATATGGATCTTGTTTTTTACCTCCATGCCGTTGGAATAATATCTTTCATTAGAGCAATGGTCGACTTTTCCTTATAACTTTCGAGGGTCGGGATAGTGATTGACGGATAAGGTAGAGTGAATAGCCCTTACCTGGAAAACATTCCTGTGAATAAATAAAAAAAACGTGGGAAAAAGCCGTCGGGGCGTGATGCGGCGTTCAATAGTGATGACAGATTATACTATCTGGCGTAGGAAAGACTTGAACACGATTTTTCCTGGGATCGTAATCAGGGATCCAGGCTGGTTTCCAGTGCTTGCGGGGTTGGGGGGACTAGGGGCGGCATTAACAGCCGGAACCGTTCATTCCTCTACGACCTCTCTTTCGTGGAACTCTATCACCGTCGACAGTTCACGGAACATCATTTCTCGGTTCTGTCTCGAAGAAGCCCCTGTGTTAATTCAATTACTCAGTATCTACTTCGTTCTGCATTACTTAATCAATACATGTGGACCCATCAAATATTTCATCCCCGTTCATTGTTGATTCCTTGAGGTTCTTAGCGATGCGGAAGCAACTTTATCGTCACGAGTAATAAAAGAACGATGATTAACAATTTTAAGCTGTCTGGTACCTAGCACATCACCATAAAAGATACGAAATAAGCATTCCAGTGAACAGGAAAACAAATAGTCGTCTTTTCCCCGGCCAATCTGGGATCATTGCAATGTGAAGCGAAAGTCAATCAGGAGTTAAGAGGATTCAATCCACTCACGATGAAGTAGACGACTGAAGGTTGCGTAGGTCTATGTGCACGTTCGTGTGTGTTAGTTTCTAGTGTTCATATGTAAATGACAGTTGTGTCAATGGGGGAACGTTATTCGAAAGTAACACTAGTTGACTCGAATTTAATCATTCTTATTACCAGTAGTTGCATTGCAAAATTTGACATTATCACGGCAGGAGGTAGGTGATGACTGTCATAAATGTTCGCTAATGGAGGACGTTTGTCATCCATTCCGAGATTTTGAAAAAAAAACTGTCTCCGTTTACATATCGCTGCGTACCCGAGATATTTTACTAATTTGGTACTCTGTGTGGATGAATTTATTAACAGATGTCATAAGGGTGATTTCAACTACACAAATTTGACAAAGTTCAATGTTAAGTATTAACGCCTCGCTGTGACTGGTATGACATTACATGATATCCCGGTGATTAAGCATCACCACAACTGCTAAGGTAATTAATCGTCATGGTGTATATCATGAGTCTTAAAATCACACGATCGTTATGAAATTTACACCGCTTCACGGCTCGTCGGCATTTTCTCCCGTCCGTAGTTAAGTTGTATGTTACTAAGTTGCCTAGGCAAGGACGTTATTCCATTCCATTCCCGGCCACTGTTACTAGATGAATCTGATTAAATATCGCTTCACGAATCACTATTGTCCTCAAAGCCGAGCGTCCTTCGGTTAACGCCACTGCGGGAAATCGGTTGTCGAATACGGTGAAGTGACGATCTCGTGTACCTAGTGTCAAAATGCGGCCGGGGTGGATTCTTCAATGGGGCTAATGCGGTAAAGATTTTCACCAAATTTGCAGAAAGTTGAAATGCTAAAAGGACGGACAGGTAGGCACATGCGGCAACCTTTTTCGTCAGAAATGCACTTGTAGGAAGAGTCGCCTTAATGAAAACGTTATGCAATCATCTCATAAATGATTATACCGGCCGCTAATTTTAAAGATTTCTCTTTCACGTCAAACTTCGACCTCTTTTCCCTAGATTTCATTTCCCTAATCCCGCAAAGAAATAAACAACATTAACGTATGTCCTTCCATCCCTTGTGTATCAACGTAATAAAATTAGCGGGTAAGTTGGGACTGGGACCATTTAACTTTTGCCTAGAGAAACATTTTCTGTTCTGTGGCGTGACAAGACAAGTAAAGATTTCTGGAAAGGTTAATTTCGTTCAAAAGAAGGGGAATGAGTCGTGTCCCGCGGAAGGGACCCCGGTTCAAAACTATAACAAGAATCGGTCATTTGGAGGCATGGTGATCAAAGAACTGGTCTACTTGTCACGTCTGTCTCGATGCATTTGTAATCAATTGCTGATAAATCGTTGCAGTATCGCAAAAAAAAAATTGCGGAAAAGGATGAAAAATCACTCAATCGACTTTAAAATACTTGGGGGATTCGTTCAGAGGAGGTTTATCAACATTGTTTCAGCGAGATGGCGATTTTCCAAGAAGGAAACCCGATGCCCATTACATAAATTGTTATTTGTGCGAATGATGCTGATTCCATATGCTGTTAACGACGATGCATTCCGTAGAAATAGTTTCTGGGAATTGATTGATTGGATAGAATTAGCACAATGGAAAATCCACGGAAGCGCTCACTGCCCGCCATTTTGTTTATTGCGACGCCTGCTCGTCACGACTTGGTGAATGTACAAGGAACGCTGTTGCCCAGCTGCGTTCTATGCTTGCGAGGTTTCCACAGAAATTTCTTCCTCGTGCGGAATGCCACGTGGGTCATTGCGACAGCCCTTTTCTGGTTAACGTAGAAACTTGGGGCGAGGACGGGTCGCATTACCTGCCTCCTCGCGTTGAACCCCCGAGGAGTTTTACGACGTAGCGGATGGGACGGGAGGTTAAGCGGAATTAGCCTTCGCGGAAAAACGGCCGCGTGGGAAGGGCATGTGGGGACCTGTCATTTACTGCCCCTGGAAGTGAAGCAGGAGCAACGTGACCACAAGCGTACCAGTTTCGGAGGGAGACGGACGCCGTGAATCCATATTATTTTTGACGGAGGGAGACATGTAAGTCAAGGCTTACGTCTGAGAAACGAGCATAGCAGGTCAGTGGTTTGAAAAGTACTGGGTGAAAGGGAAGTAATCATGGGAATATAATATTTTTTCCTTAATATCTCGACGGTCATTTTCATCAAATGCAGACGCATAGCAGTAGAAAATATATTTGAATAGGAGGTAAGAAATTCGTCCATCTTTTATTGTCATAAGTTTCTCCTTTACATTTACTCTATTTTTTCGTGAACCGCGCGCGTGCACACCAGGTAAGTAGTTGGTGAATCGGAGGAAAGCGTGGGACTCTAATTTCCCAGGTTTTTACGTTTATTTATGTACGTCCTTTGCGGCCGAGTATTGACGATTGCCCATCGCAGTCGGGTATTTGAAAACTGAAGATTATTTCATGGCCCTTAGAAGGGCCGTTAGGATGCATCAAAGCAATCCCGTCGAGGAATTTACTTTGAGCTGGTGTACTTGGTGACGGCCTTGGTCCCCTCGGAGACGGCGTGCTTGGCCAGCTCACCGGGAAGCAAGAGCCTGACGGCGGTCTGCACCTCCCGGCTGGTGATGGTGGAGCGCTTGTTGTAGTGAGCCAGGCGAGAAGCTTCGGCGGCGATTCTCTCGAAAATATCGTTGACGAAGCTGTTCATGATGCTCATGGCCTTGCTGGAGATTCCGGTGTCGGGGTGCACCTGCTTCAGCACTTTGTAGATGTAGATTGCGTAGCTCTCCTTCCTCCTGCGCTTCTTCTTCTTGTCTCCCTTGGAGATGTTCTTCTGGGCCTTGCCCGCTTTCTTCGCAGCCTTTCCGCTCGTCTTGGGTGGCATGGTGATCACGTTCGGCGAACGGGGTCGATTTCAGTATTTTCGCCGAACATCAGTCGCCTGCTTATGTACCCCTGGTCCGTTCCGTGAGCCGAATCTCCTCGACGACCAATCACGTAAAAGCATGATGTGGCGTCGCTAGGACGGCGGCAGCCTATATAAATGCGCCCAGGAGTCTGACAGCGATTAGACAGCACTACCAGATAAAGAAGCATTCAGCCATGTCCGGACGAGGAAAGGGAGGAAAAGTGAAGGGGAAGTCCAAGTCCCGCTCCAGCAGGGCCGGTCTTCAGTTTCCGGTCGGTCGTATCCACCGTCTGCTCCGCAAGGGGAACTATGCCGAGCGTGTTGGTGCCGGTGCCCCAGTCTACTTGGCCGCCGTCATGGAGTACCTGGCCGCGGAAGTCCTCGAGTTGGCCGGTAACGCTGCCAGGGACAACAAGAAGACGAGAATCATCCCTCGTCACTTGCAGTTGGCCATCCGCAACGACGAGGAGTTGAATAAGCTCCTGTCGGGCGTTACCATCGCTCAGGGAGGTGTCCTTCCGAACATCCAGGCGGTGCTCCTGCCCAAGAAGACTGAGAAGAAGGCATAAGCATCACGCTGTGCGCATAAAAGGTCCTTTTCAGGACCAGAACATACTAGAGAGATGTACGCGATAAATGTCATGTGAAAAAAATAATAATAACAATAAACGTAATAAGCATAGCGAATGAAACGTGGAGCTATAATTGGGCTAAGGTAAACGATGGGAAATAAAGCGTATAAAAAGTGAAAGCGTTTGTGCTGAAATGCAACGAAGAATGATTGAAGGTGACACTGCTTCGTTTACAATGTATTTCATAGTCTGTCATAAAATTTCACCTGCAATCTGCCGCTTAACTACGTTATTTCTTGTTAACATGTATGGTTGCAACGGCGCGATACACATTGTCGCCAGTCCGTTGCCACGTGCTTATTCATGTACGGTTGCAACGGCGCGATATACATTGTCGCCAGTCCGTTGCCACGTGCTTATTCCGATTCGCTGACAATGTCTTTAACGTCGGTAAAGGCTCATACAATTTCAACTCTATTATCACCGCCATTTTTCCTGTGCGCTCGAACAGGTCTTACTTTACTATTTATCGCCGTCACATACGCTATAGCGAATAATTTTTCGTTCCGTTATGGCAAAGGATTAGCTCCATCTCTGAACATTGTATTGGTCCTTAGAAGGACCTTTTTTATCGACGTACGCCGGGTGTCGGATGGCGATCCCGTCGCGTCGTGTCTAACCGCCAAACCCGTAGAGAGTGCGGCCCTGTCTCTTGAGTGCGTACACGACGTCCATGGCTGTGACGGTCTTCCTCTTGGCGTGTTCGGTGTAGGTGACGGCGTCACGAATAACGTTCTCAAGGAACACCTTGAGCACACCGCGCGTCTCCTCGTAGATGAGTCCGGAGATACGCTTCACTCCACCTCGGCGGGCGAGACGGCGGATGGCCGGCTTGGTGATGCCCTGGATGTTATCGCGGAGAACTTTGCGATGACGTTTGGCTCCTCCCTTTCCCAGGCCTTTTCCTCCCTTGCCGCGTCCAGTCATCTCTGTAGTCTGCTCGTAGTAAGGGCTGCTGTCTGATGACCTGAAATGCACCTTCGCCGGTATTTATAAACGTCGCCGCCGCGGCGATGACGTACCCGACCTCTCCACCAATCAGCGTCGCCCGTACTATCTGGCGCCATTCTCGGAAGTGCTTAAAAGACGGCGTTGACCCGGCTTTTTACAGATCGCAGAAATGGCACGTACGAAGCAGACAGCCCGCAAGTCCACCGGAGGAAAGGCCCCGAGGAAGCAGCTGGCCACCAAGGCCGCTCGCAAGAGCGCGCCGGCGACGGGAGGCGTCAAGAAGCCCCACAGGTACCGCCCCGGTACCGTGGCCCTTCGTGAGATCAGGAGATACCAGAAGAGCACGGAGCTCCTCATCCGCAAGCTGCCCTTCCAGCGCCTGGTGCGTGAGATCGCCCAGGACTTCAAGACCGATCTTCGGTTCCAGAGCTCCGCCGTCATGGCTCTCCAGGAGGCCAGCGAGGCTTACCTAGTGGGTCTCTTTGAGGACACCAACCTCTGCGCCATCCACGCTAAGCGTGTGACCATCATGCCCAAGGACATCCAGCTGGCCCGCCGTATCCGCGGAGAGCGAGCTTAGAAAGCTACTTTCGGCCGAAAAACAAAGGTCCTTTTCAGGACCAGTACATACTTAAAAGTTTGAATTTAGCACGATCGCACAATAATTAACGACGATGTAAATCCATTGGAATGATGGACGACATGAAATTTCCTTTGCGCATGGCAAGTGCGTTTGCACGGCTACGCATGAAATGAGATGAAATAAAAGTTCGTGCGATGCTTACCTGACGCGCTTAACGAAAAGAAAACAATACTCCGTGACGTGTTGTTCATTTTACACGTTCTATGAATGTTATTCTTAATTTTTTTTTTCGTCCGTCCATGTCGCATCATCAATTTTAAATAGGACCGTTGTTTTTGCATGGCATTAATCATGATAAATGTTAACTTTGGGCGTGCTCAGTGGCGTGGGCATTGAGTGGCAAGCATCTTTGGAAGACATGATGGTCCTAAAAAGGACCGAGATTGGACGCTGTCTGCTGTCCTAGGTGCGCCGGTGGCGAAGCAGTGATGGTTCACTTCTTTTTCTGGGCGGCGGAAGGTTTCTTGGCGGCGGGCTTGGCCTTGGTGGGCGTCTTCTTGGGCTTGGGGGTCTTGGGTTTGGTGGCCGCCTTTTTCGCCTTCGACGGGGACTTTGCCGCCTTGGCGGCGGGTTTCCCAGCCGCCGGCTTCTTCTTTGGCTTGTCCGCCGCCTTCTTCGCCTTCTTGGCTGGTGGCGCGGACTTGCTTCGCTCCTTGGGCGCGGACCTCTTGGTGCCACTGGACGCCTTCTCGGAGGACTTCTTGGCTCCGACCGCTTTCGGTTTCTTTACTCCCGTCTTCTTGACGACCTTTTTCGCCTTGGTCGTCCCGCTGGCTGCCGCGGGTGCGGCCTTCTTGCTGTGGCTCAGCTTGAAGGAACCTGAGGCGCCCTTTCCCTTGGTCTGGACGAGAGTTCCGGCGGTGACGGCCGCCTTGAGGTACTTCTTGATGAAAGGCGAGAGCCTCTCGGCGTCCACTTTGTAGCTGGCTGCGATGTACTTCTTGATGGCTTGAAGGGAAGAGCCACCGCGCTCCTTGAGGCCCTTGACTGCGTTGTTAACCATCTCGGAAGTGGGCGGGTGCGACGGCTTTGCGCGAGCCTTCTTGGCTGCTCCGCCCTTGCTGGCCTTCTTGGAAGCCGCGGAGGTTCCTGAAGAAGGCAGGGGTTTTACTGCGACGGTGCCCGAAGGCTGGGCTGCCGGTGGTGCGGCTGCCGCTGCTCCAGATGCTGCGTCTGCCATGTTATCGGCTGCTGCGTGATGATAGAAAGAGAAAATTACCAAGACATGGATTTCATACGAAAGTCCACCTTGCTATCGTACCATTTCGGAGCAAAATACGATCTCTTCCTCTCGCCTCCGGTGCGCTTCTCGGATTGTTTGTACTCCACTCCTCCTCCGACTTTCGCGTTTCGGAGAGTGTCGGGGGCGCGTAACGAGGGCGCCTTGCGCCGCGGCGCCCGTCAGGGTTCCACCCTGTCGGCCGTGGCGGCGCCAGGCGTTTGGCGAGCCCAGTTCGTGTGCAGCGGGTCGTCAAAATACGGGTTGTCGTCCTGTCGAAGGCGTACCCGGGAATAAACGTTGCACACGTTTCTACCGGGGTCGATTCCTCGAGATCCGAGGTAACGTACGTTCGAGGCCATCCTTCACCTGGTATTGGACGCGCTCGCGACCCGGTGGGCCGCGCGCCGGCCGCGGAAAGCGGCCCCGAGAAGACGGTCCCTTCGGACGCCTTCCCCCTGACTCGGCGCCTGTCAAACCTTCCTCCTGTTCCTCCCCGGTGCCTGTCCCGTAAGCGGACGTTTATGCATTTTTCGACGACTCGGGGGCGTCGCGACGCACCCACCTCCCGCGCCCGTGGGAAAGGATTATCGAGTCGCAAATGGAGACGGAGTCACCCGTTAAGCGCACGCCTTACGACGCGTCCGCGTGGGCTTCGAAATGGTTGCATGGGGTGGCCGAAGGGGAAAAAGAAATGAACTGTACGCACGCGAATGGGACGTCAAAGTTCACGTACAACAAAGTCGAGGATGGCGCCGAATTATGCTTTAGCCCCGTGAGCGGGCGGGAAAAACAATGTAGTAGCCGAGGGCGCGCAGTGGCGACCCGGCCGTGACGAGTTTGCTCCGTCTCCAACGGCTTCGGACGTCGGTACCTCGTTGCGGGATGATGAATTTGTAGCAACCGGCATGTCATCGGAAACGAAATGATACTTCATCACGGGAAAACTCTTATTGTCGTTGAAACGGCGCCACATCCACGTTTCCGCGGATGTCTACCCTAGTTTCCTTGCACGTCTTTCGAAGAGGAGAGTCGTCTGCCGTCGACTTGTTATCGCGTACATTTCTTTTATTAACCTTCCTTATCTGTGCGATGCGTTGGATGTGCTTTTCTCCACGGTGCCGTCAAGTTACGGAATACACCCCTACGACCTTAAAAAAAAAAATCCCTCCCACACACACGCTGTATGTCACGTTAAATGACCCTGTGTGATGGGATACCTCGGGGACGTAGTCAACGTGAAAGCGACTCCTTGAAAACCAGGCTCTCGTAAGCGTACGTAATTCGTGTCGGCAATTTCGCTCGGTACACATCCCCCGCCGTACGTCTTATTCACGGAAACGGCGAAAATAGGGCGCATCGCGGGATTGTATGCGCGATCATTACGATGGGAATCGCCATAAGCAAATAGGACAGATGCGTTTAACTCAATAATATCCACATCCCTTTCGTCGTAGTTGCGGAGCTATGACGGCTTGTATTCGTGTCACAATATTTTTCAGTTGCTTCCAACCTAATTTCACATCGTTTCCACTTGTTTCCAATCGACATAATGTGTGTCAAGCATATGGATCTTGTTTTTTACCTCCATGCCGTTGGAATAATATCTTTCATTAGAGCAATGGTCGACTTTTCCTTATAACTTTCGAGGGTCGGGATAGTGATTGACGGATAAGGTAGAGTGAATAGCCCTTACCTGGAAAACATTCCTGTGAATAAATAAAAAAAACGTGGGAAAAAGCCGTCGGGGCGTGATGCGGCGTTCAATAGTGATGACAGATTATACTATCTGGCGTAGGAAAGACTTGAACACGATTTTTCCTGGGATCGTAATCAGGGATCCAGGCTGGTTTCCAGTGCTTGCGGGGTTGGGGGGACTAGGGGCGGCATTAACAGCCGGAACCGTTCATTCCTCTACGACCTCTCTTTCGTGGAACTCTATCACCGTCGACAGTTCACGGAACATCATTTCTCGGTTCTGTCTCGAAGAAGCCCCTGTGTTAATTCAATTACTCAGTATCTACTTCGTTCTGCATTACTTAATCAATACATGTGGACCCATCAAATATTTCATCCCCGTTCATTGTTGATTCCTTGAGGTTCTTAGCGATGCGGAAGCAACTTTATCGTCACGAGTAATAAAAGAACGATGATTAACAATTTTAAGCTGTCTGGTACCTAGCACATCACCATAAAAGATACGAAATAAGCATTCCAGTGAACAGGAAAACAAATAGTCGTCTTTTCCCCGGCCAATCTGGGATCATTGCAATGTGAAGCGAAAGTCAATCAGGAGTTAAGAGGATTCAATCCACTCACGATGAAGTAGACGACTGAAGGTTGCGTAGGTCTATGTGCACGTTCGTGTGTGTTAGTTTCTAGTGTTCATATGTAAATGACAGTTGTGTCAATGGGGGAACGTTATTCGAAAGTAACACTAGTTGACTCGAATTTAATCATTCTTATTACCAGTAGTTGCATTGCAAAATTTGACATTATCACGGCAGGAGGTAGGTGATGACTGTCATAAATGTTCGCTAATGGAGGACGTTTGTCATCCATTCCGAGATTTTGAAAAAAAAACTGTCTCCGTTTACATATCGCTGCGTACCCGAGATATTTTACTAATTTGGTACTCTGTGTGGATGAATTTATTAACAGATGTCATAAGGGTGATTTCAACTACACAAATTTGACAAAGTTCAATGTTAAGTATTAACGCCTCGCTGTGACTGGTATGACATTACATGATATCCCGGTGATTAAGCATCACCACAACTGCTAAGGTAATTAATCGTCATGGTGTATATCATGAGTCTTAAAATCACACGATCGTTATGAAATTTACACCGCTTCACGGCTCGTCGGCATTTTCTCCCGTCCGTAGTTAAGTTGTATGTTACTAAGTTGCCTAGGCAAGGACGTTATTCCATTCCATTCCCGGCCACTGTTACTAGATGAATCTGATTAAATATCGCTTCACGAATCACTATTGTCCTCAAAGCCGAGCGTCCTTCGGTTAACGCCACTGCGGGAAATCGGTTGTCGAATACGGTGAAGTGACGATCTCGTGTACCTAGTGTCAAAATGCGGCCGGGGTGGATTCTTCAATGGGGCTAATGCGGTAAAGATTTTCACCAAATTTGCAGAAAGTTGAAATGCTAAAAGGACGGACAGGTAGGCACATGCGGCAACCTTTTTCGTCAGAAATGCACTTGTAGGAAGAGTCGCCTTAATGAAAACGTTATGCAATCATCTCATAAATGATTATACCGGCCGCTAATTTTAAAGATTTCTCTTTCACGTCAAACTTCGACCTCTTTTCCCTAGATTTCATTTCCCTAATCCCGCAAAGAAATAAACAACATTAACGTATGTCCTTCCATCCCTTGTGTATCAACGTAATAAAATTAGCGGGTAAGTTGGGACTGGGACCATTTAACTTTTGCCTAGAGAAACATTTTCTGTTCTGTGGCGTGACAAGACAAGTAAAGATTTCTGGAAAGGTTAATTTCGTTCAAAAGAAGGGGAATGAGTCGTGTCCCGCGGAAGGGACCCCGGTTCAAAACTATAACAAGAATCGGTCATTTGGAGGCATGGTGATCAAAGAACTGGTCTACTTGTCACGTCTGTCTCGATGCATTTGTAATCAATTGCTGATAAATCGTTGCAGTATCGCAAAAAAAAAATTGCGGAAAAGGATGAAAAATCACTCAATCGACTTTAAAATACTTGGGGGATTCGTTCAGAGGAGGTTTATCAACATTGTTTCAGCGAGATGGCGATTTTCCAAGAAGGAAACCCGATGCCCATTACATAAATTGTTATTTGTGCGAATGATGCTGATTCCATATGCTGTTAACGACGATGCATTCCGTAGAAATAGTTTCTGGGAATTGATTGATTGGATAGAATTAGCACAATGGAAAATCCACGGAAGCGCTCACTGCCCGCCATTTTGTTTATTGCGACGCCTGCTCGTCACGACTTGGTGAATGTACAAGGAACGCTGTTGCCCAGCTGCGTTCTATGCTTGCGAGGTTTCCACAGAAATTTCTTCCTCGTGCGGAATGCCACGTGGGTCATTGCGACAGCCCTTTTCTGGTTAACGTAGAAACTTGGGGCGAGGACGGGTCGCATTACCTGCCTCCTCGCGTTGAACCCCCGAGGAGTTTTACGACGTAGCGGATGGGACGGGAGGTTAAGCGGAATTAGCCTTC